>NW_026646190.1:300000-380389 GCF_949987535.1 Balaenoptera acutorostrata
AGGTTTCTAAAACGCACCTCATTTCTCATCTCCTTTGCTCGGGTTCGCCATTCCAGCCGATTTACTAGCCATCTCCCTCCTTGGAGAATCAGCACCTTTACCCTCCTGTTCCGTACAGGTTGCAAATTGTCCTGAGGATGAACGGGAAGAGGGGGAACCAATGAGAGACTAGCTCTAGGTGTTGGGACAGGCACAGGTCACTCTATTTTCCCATCAGGAAGAAGAATTAAGCACAAGCTCAGCCTGACCCCCAGAACCAAAAGAGGGCCTGAAGCAATCATGCGCTTTTGCGGCCAGCTCCCAAAAAAGCGAGTTGAAAAATGGAGCTCAGGGGCACTGCAATTCACAAACCTGCAGAGTTTTAAATGATACCTCTCGTCCACAAATATATTAAGGGAAGGCAACGAAGAGGCTCTGAAAGCAAGGCAGAATTGCAGGAAACAGATTTCAGGAGGTAGATTCGAATCGCCTTGAAAGCACATGAAAAGCGGCAAAACGTGGACAATGATGCCCTTGGCCAAAAAGGGCGTATGCGTTTTTTCCTGAATATATTCAGGAAAAAACGCATACGCCCTTTTTGGCCAACCAAGCCACCTGGAAAGGCCAATCAGCGCTCCAAAGAAGTCTCGCTTCCCAGCGGGCAAAAGGGCCATGCGGAAAAAAGTGTCCAAACCAGAAATGCAGGACCGGCCATGGAGAAATGGGAGCCTTGCTACGCTGATGGGTGGGATGTAAATTGCCAACAGCCACTCTGGAGAAGTGTACGGTGTGTTCTGAAACATCTAAAAAACACAGCTTGGAGAGCATAGGGCACTTCCACTCATGGGCGTATAAATTGGGAAAACTAAAAATCAGCAAGACACAGGCACCCCAAAGTTTAGGGCTGCTCTGTTGACAAGAACCCCCACTTCATTACACCTTAAATATCCTAGGAAAGAGAAAAATGGATAAAGAAGTTGGGGTCCTCATGTACAATGGAATATCACTCAGCCATGAAATCCACGTCATAAGGCTAGTAGCAGCACGATGAGTGGATTTAGGTACGACGATTCTAAGTGAAATAAGTCACACAGAAAAAGACACTTATCATAAGATATCACTTCTAGAGGGAATGTAAAAACCGCTACACTTGAACTGAATTACAAAACAGAACAGAGTCACACGTTTAGAAAACACACTATGGCTGCTGAACGGGAAAGGTGAGGTGGGGTGATGCATAAAACAAGGGTTTTAAATTAGCTCAGATACCGTTCCATAAACCCAATATGTAAGAGACAAGACCTATTCCTTTTTCAGTGAACTGGACTCAACACCCCCTATTCACCGCACAAGAATATATCTGACTAGTAAGAATCTTCAAACCTATGTATTGATATCTCTCTGTAAGTGAGTCAAGGGGGTGTAAAGTGGCATAAACACAGCCGTGAAAAGCAGCTAAACCCCATTAAAAAATAAATTACTTTTCAAAACCCGTGAAACAAAGACAGTGAAAGAGAGAGAAATTCTTCCAAAATTCGTTCAGGGGCTGTGATGCAACCTGGATTGACCATATCTAGACCCACAGCTGATTGAGACATCAGGGTGTACACTCTTGGGGCTGAGAGGTTCGTTGAGGTTGGGTGAGCCAACGCAGACCCTTTCAAGTAATACTGCATGGTACCCATCCCATGGGTCCCAAATCTCCAGGTTCAAGGGCATCTTCCTACGTCGAAAACAGGCATGAGAAAGCCAGAAGATGGTACACCGTGTGATCGGGAAAGGTTTCTAAAACGCACCTCATTTCTCATCTCCTTTGCTCGGGTTCGCCATTCCAGCCGATTTACTAGCCATCTCCCTCCTTGGAGAATCAGCACCTTTAACCTCCTGTTCCGTACAGGTTGCAATTTGTCCTGAGGATGAACGGGAATAGGGGGAACCAATGAGAGACTAGCTCTAGGTGTTGGGACAGGCACAGGTCACTCTATTTTCCCATCAGGAAGAAGAATTAAGCACAAGCTCAGCCTGCCCCCCAGAACCAGAAGAGGGCCTGAAGCAATCCTGTGCTTTTGCGGCCAGCTCCCAAAAAAGCGAGTTGAAAAATGGAGCTCAGGGGCACTGCAATTCACAAACCTGCAGAGTTTTAAATGATACCTCTCGTCCACAAATATATTAAGGGAAGGCAACGAAGAGGCTTTGAAAGCAAGGCAGAATTGCAGGAAACAGATTTCAGGAGGTAGATTCGAATCGCCTTGAAAGCACATGAAAAGCGGCAAAACGTGGACAATGATGCCCTTGGCCAAAAAGGGCGTATGCGTTTTTTCCTGAATATATTCAGGAAAAAACGCATACGCCCTTTTTGGCCAACCAAGCAACCTGGAAAGGCCAATCAGCGCTCCAAAGAAGTCTCGCTTCCCAGCGGGCAAAAGGGCCATGCGGAAAAAAGTGTCCAAACCAGAAATGCAGGACCGGCCATGGAGAAATGGGAGCCTTGCTACGCTGATGGGTGGGATGTAAATTGCCAACAGCCACTCTGGAGAAGTGTACGGTGTGTTCTGAAACATCTAAAAAACACAGCTTGGAGAGCATAGGGCACTTCCACTCATGGGCGTATAAATTGGGAAAACTAAAAATCAGCAAGACACAGGCACCCCAAAGTTTAGGGCTGCTCTGTTGACAAGAACCCCCACTTCATTACACCTTAAATATCCTAGGAAAGAGAAAAATGGATAAAGAAGTTGGGGTCCTCATGTACAATGGAATATCACTCAGCCATGAAATCAACGTCATAAGGCTAGTAGCAGCACGATGAGTGGATTTAGGTACGACGATTCTAAGTGAAATAAGTCACACAGAAAAAGACACTTATCATAAGATATCACTTAGAGAGGGAATGTAAAAACCGCTACACTTGAACTGAATTACAAAACAGAACAGAGTCACACGTTTAGGAAACACACTACGGCTGCTGAACGGGAAAGGTGAGGTGGGGTGATGCATAAAACAAGGGTTTCAAATTAGCTCAGATACCGTTCCATAAACCCAATATGTAAGAGACAAGACCTATTCCTTTTTCAGTGAACTGGACTCAACACCCCCTATTCACCGCACAAGAATATATCTGACTAGTAAGAATCTTCAAACCTATGTATTGATATCTCTCTGTAAGTGAGTCAAGGGGGTGTAAAGTGGCATAAACACAGCCGTGAAAAGCAGCTAAACCCCATTAAAAAATAAATTACTTTTCAAAACCCGTGAAACAAAGACAGTGAAAGAGAGAGAAATTCTTCCAAAATTCGTTC
Organism: Balaenoptera acutorostrata; assembly: GCF_949987535.1. NCBI lineage: Eukaryota > Metazoa > Chordata > Mammalia > Artiodactyla > Balaenopteridae > Balaenoptera > Balaenoptera acutorostrata. Next base: position 303,279 of record NW_026646190.1, read on the forward strand.
AGGGGCTGTGATGCAACCTGGATTGACCATATCTAGACCCACAGCTGATTGAGACATAAGGGTGGACACTCTTGGGGCTGAGAGGTTCGGTGAGGTTGGGTGAGCCAACGCAGACCCTTTCAAGTAATACTGCATGGTACCCATCCCATGGGTCCCAAATCTCCAGGTTCAAGGGCATCTTCCTACGTCGAAAACAGGCATGAGAAACCCAGAAGATGGTACACTGTGTGATCGGGAAAGGTTTCTAAAACGCACCTCATTTCTCATCTCCTTTGCTCGGGTTCGCCATTCCAGCCGATTTACTAGCCATCTCCCTCCTTGGAGAATCAGCACCTTTACCTTCCTGTTCCGTACAGGTTGCAAATTGTCCTGAGGATGAACGGGAAGAGGGGGAACCAATGAGAGACTAGCTCTAGGTGTTGGGACAGGCACAGGTCACTCTATTTTCCCATCAGGAAGAAGAATTAAGCACAAGCTCAGCCTGACCCCCAGAACCAAAAGAGGGCCTGAAGCAATCATGCGCTTTTGCGGCCAGCTCCCAAAAAAGCGAGTTGAAAAATGGAGCTCAGGGGCACTGCAATTCACAAACCTGCAGAGTTTTAAATGATACCTCTCGTCCACAAATATATTAAGGGAAGGCAACGAAGAGGCTCTGAAAGCAAGGCAGAATTGCAGGAAACAGATTTCAGGAGGTAGATTCGAATCGCCTTGAAAGCACATGAAAAGCGGCAAAACGTGGACAATGATGCCCTTGGCCAAAAAGGGCGTATGCGTTTTTTCCTGAATATATTCAGGAAAAAACGCATACGCCCTTTTTGGCCAACCAAGCAACCTGGAAAGGCCAATCAGCGCTCCAAAGAAGTCTCGCTTCCCAGCGGGCAAAAGGGCCATGCGGAAAAAAGTGTCCAAACCAGAAATGCAGGACCGGCCATGGAGAAATGGGAGCCTTGCTACGCTGATGGGTGGGATGTAAATTGCCAACAGCCACTCTGGAGAAGTGTACGGTGTGTTCTGAAACATCTAAAAAACACAGCTTGGAGAGCATAGGGCACTTCCACTCATGGGCGTATAAATTGGGAAAACTAAAAATCAGCAAGACACAGGCACCCCAAAGTTTAGGGCTGCTCTGTTGACAAGAACCCCCACTTCATTACACCTTAAATATCCTAGGAAAGAGAAAAATGGATAAAGAAGTTGGGGTCCTCATGTACAATGGAATATCACTCAGCCATGAAATCCACGTCATAAGGCTAGTAGCAGCACGATGAGTGGATTTAGGTACGACGATTCTAAGTGAAATAAGTCACACAGAAAAAGACACTTATCATAAGATATCACTTCTAGAGGGAATGTAAAAACCGCTACACTTGAACTGAATTACAAAACAGAACAGAGTCACACGTTTAGAAAACACACTATGGCTGCTGAACGGGAAAGGTGAGGTGGGGTGATGCATAAAACAAGGGTTTCAAATTAGCTCAGATACCGTTCCATAAACCCAATATGTAAGAGACAAGACCTATTCCTTTTTCAGTGAACTGGACTCAACACCCCCTATTCACCGCACGAGAATATATCTGACTAGTAAGAATCTTCAAACCTATGTATTGATATCTCTCTGTAAGTGAGTCAAGGGGGTGTAAAGCGGCATAAACACAGCCGTGAAAAGCAGCTAAACCCCATTATAAAAATAAATTACTTTTCAAAACCCGTGAAACAAAGACAGTGAAAGAGAGAGAAATTCTTACAAAATTCGTTCAGGGGCTGTGATGCAACCTGGATTGACCATATCTAGACCCAGAGCTGACTGAGACATAAGGGTGGACACTCTTGGGGCTGAGAGGTTCGGTGAGGTTGGGTGAGCCAACGCAGACCCTTTCAAGTAATACTGCATGGTACCCATCCCATGGGTCCCAAATCTCCAGGTTCAAGGGCATCTTCCTACGTCGAAAACAGGCATGAGAAAGCCAGAAGATGGTACACCGTGTGATCGGGAAAGGTTTCTAAAACGCACCTCATTTCTCATCTCCTTTGCTCGGGTTCGCCATTCCAGCCGATTTACTAGCCATCTCCCTCCTTGGAGAATCAGCACCTTTAACCTCCTGTTCCGTACAGGTTGCAATTTGTCCTGAGGATGAACGGGAAGAGGGGGAACCAATGAGAGACTAGCTCTAGGTGTTGGGACAGGCACAGGTCACTCTATTTTCCCATCAGGAAGAAGAATTAAGCACAAGCTCAGCCTGCCCCCCAGAACCAGAAGAGGGCCTGAAGCAATCCTGCGCTTTTGCGGCCAGCTCCCAAAAAAGCGAGTTGAAAAATGGAGCTCAGGGGCACTGCAATTCACAAACCTGCAGAGTTTTAAATGATACCTCTCGTCCACAAATATATTAAGGGAAGGCAACGAAGAGGCTTTGAAAGCAAGGCAGAATTGCAGGAAACAGATTTCAGGAGGTAGATTCGAATCGCCTTGAAAGCACATGAAAAGCGGCAAAACGTGGACAATGATGCCCTTGGCCAAAAAGGGCGTATGCGTTTTTTCCTGAATATATTCAGGAAAAAACGCATACGCCCTTTTTGGCCAACCAAGCAACCTGGAAAGGCCAATCAGCGCTCCAAAGAAGTCTCGCTTCCCAGCGGGCAAAAGGGCCATGCGGAAAAAAGTGTCCAAACCAGAAATGCAGGACCGGCCATGGAGAAATGGGAGCCTTGCTACGCTGATGGGTGGGATGTAAATTGCCAACAGCCACTCTGGAGAAGTGTACGGTGTGTTCTGAAACATCTAAAAAACACAGCTTGGAGAGCATAGGGCACTTCCACTCATGGGCGTATAAATTGGGAAAACTAAAAATCAGCAAGACACAGGCACCCCAAAGTTTAGGGCTGCTCTGTTGACAAGAACCCCCACTTCATTACACCTTAAATATCCTAGGAAAGAGAAAAATGGATAAAGAAGTTGGGGTCCTCATGTACAATGGAATATCACTCAGCCATGAAATCCACGTCATAAGGCTAGTAGCAGCACGATGAGTGGATTTAGGTACGACGATTCTAAGTGAAATAAGTCACACAGAAAAAGACACTTATCATAAGATATCACTTCTAGAGGGAATGTAAAAACCGCTACACTTGAACTGAATTACAAAACAGAACAGAGTCACACGTTTAGAAAACACACTATGGCTGCTGAACGGGAAAGGTGAGGTGGGGTGATGCATAAAACAAGGGTTTCAAATTAGCTCAGATACCGTTCCATAAACCCAATATGTAAGAGACAAGACCTATCCCTTTTTCAGTGAACTGGACTCAACACCCCCTATTCACCGCACAAGAATATATCTGACTAGTAAGAATCTTCAAACCTATGTATTGATATCTCTCTGTAAGTGAGTCAAGGGGGTGTAAAGCGGCATAAACACAGCCGTGAAAAGCAGCTAAACCCCATTAAAAAATAAATTACTTTTCAAAACCCGTGAAACAAAGACAGTGAAAGAGAGAGAAATTCTTCCAAAATTCGTTCAGGGGCTGTGATGCAACCTGGATTGACCATATCTAGACCCACAGCTGATTGAGACATAAGGGTGGACACTCTTGGGGCTGAGAGGTTCGGTGAGGTTGGGTGAGCCAACGCAGACCCTTTCAAGTAATACTGCATGGTACCCATCCCATGGGTCCCAAATCTCCAGGTTCAAGGGCATCTTCCTACGTCGAAAACAGGCATGAGAAACCCAGAAGATGGTACACTGTGTGATCGGGAAAGGTTTCTAAAACGCACCTCATTTCTCATCTCCTTTGCTCGGGTTCGCCATTCCAGCCGATTTACTAGCCATCTCCCTCCTTGGAGAATCAGCACCTTTACCTTCCTGTTCCGTACAGGTTGCAAATTGTCCTGAGGATGAACGGGAAGAGGGGGAACCAATGAGAGACTAGCTCTAGGTGTTGGGACAGGCACAGGTCACTCTATTTTCCCATCAGGAAGAAGAATTAAGCACAAGCTCAGCCTGACCCCCAGAACCAAAAGAGGGCCTGAAGCAATCATGCGCTTTTGCGGCCAGCTCCCAAAAAAGCGAGTTGAAAAATGGAGCTCAGGGGCACTGCAATTCACAAACCTGCAGAGTTTTAAATGATACCTCTCGTCCACAAATATATTAAGGGAAGGCAACGAAGAGGCTCTGAAAGCAAGGCAGAATTGCAGGAAACAGATTTCAGGAGGTAGATTCGAATCGCCTTGAAAGCACATGAAAAGCGGCAAAACGTGGACAATGATGCCCTTGGCCAAAAAGGGCGTATGCGTTTTTTCCTGAATATATTCAGGAAAAAACGCATACGCCCTTTTTGGCCAACCAAGCAACCTGGAAAGGCCAATCAGCGCTCCAAAGAAGTCTCGCTTCCCAGCGGGCAAAAGGGCCATGCGGAAAAAAGTGTCCAAACCAGAAATGCAGGACCGGCCATGGAGAAATGGGAGCCTTGCTACGCTGATGGGTGGGATGTAAATTGCCAACAGCCACTCTGGAGAAGTGTACGGTGTGTTCTGAAACATCTAAAAAACACAGCTTGGAGAGCATAGGGCACTTCCACTCATGGGCGTATAAATTGGGAAAACTAAAAATCAGCAAGACACAGGCACCCCAAAGTTTAGGGCTGCTCTGTTGACAAGAACCCCCACTTCATTACACCTTAAATATCCTAGGAAAGAGAAAAATGGATAAAGAAGTTGGGGTCCTCATGTACAATGGAATATCACTCAGCCATGAAATCCACGTCATAAGGCTAGTAGCAGCACGATGAGTGGATTTAGGTACGACGATTCTAAGTGAAATAAGTCACACAGAAAAAGACACTTATCATAAGATATCACTTCTAGAGGGAATGTAAAAACCGCTACACTTGAACTGAATTACAAAACAGAACAGAGTCACACGTTTAGAAAACACACTATGGCTGCTGAACGGGAAAGGTGAGGTGGGGTGATGCATAAAACAAGGGTTTCAAATTAGCTCAGATACCGTTCCATAAACCCAATATGTAAGAGACAAGACCTATTCCTTTTTCAGTGAACTGGACTCAACACCCCCTATTCACCGCACGAGAATATATCTGACTAGTAAGAATCTTCAAACCTATGTATTGATATCTCTCTGTAAGTGAGTCAAGGGGGTGTAAAGCGGCATAAACACAGCCGTGAAAAGCAGCTAAACCCCATTATAAAAATAAATTACTTTTCAAAACCCGTGAAACAAAGGCAGTGAAAGAGAGAGAAATTCTTACAAAATTCGTTCAGGGGCTGTGATGCAACCTGGATTGACCATATCTAGACCCAGAGCTGACTGAGACATAAGGGTGGACACTCTTGGGGCTGAGAGGTTCGGTGAGGTTGGGTGAGCCAACGCAGACCCTTTCAAGTAATACTGCATGGTACCCATCCCATGGGTCCCAAATCTCCAGGTTCAAGGGCATCTTCCTACGTCGAAAACAGGCATGAGAAAGCCAGAAGATGGTACACCGTGTGATCGGGAAAGGTTTCTAAAACGCACCTCATTTCTCATCTCCTTTGCTCGGGTTCGCCATTCCAGCCGATTTACTAGCCATCTCCCTCCTTGGAGAATCAGCACCTTTAACCTCCTGTTCCGTACAGGTTGCAATTTGTCCTGAGGATGAACGGGAAGAGGGGGAACCAATGAGAGACTAGCTCTAGGTGTTGGGACAGGCACAGGTCACTCTATTTTCCCATCAGGAAGAAGAATTAAGCACAAGCTCAGCCTGCCCCCCAGAACCAGAAGAGGGCCTGAAGCAATCCTGCGCTTTTGCGGCCAGCTCCCAAAAAAGCGAGTTGAAAAATGGAGCTCAGGGGCACTGCAATTCACAAACCTGCAGAGTTTTAAATGATACCTCTCGTCCACAAATATATTAAGGGAAGGCAACGAAGAGGCTTTGAAAGCAAGGCAGAATTGCAGGAAACAGATTTCAGGAGGTAGATTCGAATCGCCTTGAAAGCACATGAAAAGCGGCAAAACGTGGACAATGATGCCCTTGGCCAAAAAGGGCGTATGCGTTTTTTCCTGAATATATTCAGGAAAAAACGCATACGCCCTTTTTGGCCAACCAAGCAACCTGGAAAGGCCAATCAGCGCTCCAAAGAAGTCTCGCTTCCCAGCGGGCAAAAGGGCCATGCGGAAAAAAGTGTCCAAACCAGAAATGCAGGACCGGCCATGGAGAAATGGGAGCCTTGCTACGCTGATGGGTGGGATGTAAATTGCCAACAGCCACTCTGGAGAAGTGTACGGTGTGTTCTGAAACATCTAAAAAACACAGCTTGGAGAGCATAGGGCACTTCCACTCATGGGCGTATAAATTGGGAAAACTAAAAATCAGCAAGACACAGGCACCCCAAAGTTTAGGGCTGCTCTGTTGACAAGAACCCCCACTTCATTACACCTTAAATATCCTAGGAAAGAGAAAAATGGATAAAGAAGTTGGGGTCCTCATGTACAATGGAATATCACTCAGCCATGAAATCCACGTCATAAGGCTAGTAGCAGCACGATGAGTGGATTTAGGTACGACGATTCTAAGTGAAATAAGTCACACAGAAAAAGACACTTATCATAAGATATCACTTCTAGAGGGAATGTAAAAACCGCTACACTTGAACTGAATTACAAAACAGAACAGAGTCACACGTTTAGAAAACACACTATGGCTGCTGAACAGGAAAGGTGAGGTGGGGTGATGCATAAAACAAGGGTTTCAAATTAGCTCAGATACCGTTCCATAAACCCAATATGTAAGAGACAAGACCTATCCCTTTTTCAGTGAACTGGACTCAACACCCCCTATTCACCGCACAAGAATATATCTGACTAGTAAGAATCTTCAAACCTATGTATTGATATCTCTCTGTAAGTGAGTCAAGGGGGTGTAAAGCGGCATAAACACAGCCGTGAAAAGCAGCTAAACCCCATTATAAAAATAAATTACTTTTCAAAACCCGTGAAACAAAGACAGTGAAAGAGAGAGAAATTCTTACAAAATTCGTTCAGGGGCTGTGATGCAACCTGGATTGACCATATCTAGACCCAGAGCTGACTGAGACATAAGGGTGGACACTCTTGGGGCTGAGAGGTTCGGTGAGGTTGGGTGAGCCAACGCAGACCCTTTCAAGTAATACTGCATGGTACCCATCCCATGGGTCCCAAATCTCCAGGTTCAAGGGCATCTTCCTACGTCGAAAACAGGCATGAGAAAGCCAGAAGATGGTACACCGTGTAATCGGGAAAGGTTTCTAAAACGCACCTCATTTCTCATCTCCTTTGCTCGGGTTCGCCATTCCAGCCGATTTACTAGCCATCTCCCTCCTTGGAGAATCAGCACCTTTAACCTCCTGTTCCGTACAGGTTGCAATTTGTCCTGAGGATGAACGGGAAGAGGGGGAACCAATGAGAGACTAGCTCTAGGTGTTGGGACAGGCACAGGTCACTCTATTTTCCCATCAGGAAGAAGAATTAAGCACAAGCTCAGCCTGCCCCCCAGAACCAGAAGAGGGCCTGAAGCAATCCTGCGCTTTTGCGGCCAGCTCCCAAAAAAGCGAGTTGAAAAATGGAGCTCAGGGGCACTGCAATTCACAAACCTGCAGAGTTTTAAATGATACCTCTCGTCCACAAATATATTAAGGGAAGGCAACGAAGAGGCTTTGAAAGCAAGGCAGAATTGCAGGAAACAGATTTCAGGAGGTAGATTCGAATCGCCTTGAAAGCACATGAAAAGCGGCAAAACGTGGACAATGATGCCCTTGGCCAAAAAGGGCGTATGCGTTTTTTCCTGAATATATTCAGGAAAAAACGCATACGCCCTTTTTGGCCAACCAAGCAACCTGGAAAGGCCAATCAGCGCTCCAAAGAAGTCTCGCTTCCCAGCGGGCAAAAGGGCCATGCGGAAAAAAGTGTCCAAACCAGAAATGCAGGACCGGCCATGGAGAAATGGGAGCCTTGCTACGCTGATGGGTGGGATGTAAATTGCCAACAGCCACTCTGGAGAAGTGTACGGTGTGTTCTGAAACATCTAAAAAACACAGCTTGGAGAGCATAGGGCACTTCCACTCATGGGCGTAGAAATTGGGAAAACTAAAAATCAGCAAGACACAGGCACCCCAAAGTTTAGGGCTGCTCTGTTGACAAGAACCCCCACTTCATTACACCTTAAATATCCTAGGAAAGAGAAAAATGGATAAAGAAGTTGGGGTCCTCATGTACAATGGAATATCACTCAGCCATGAAATCCACGTCATAAGGCTAGTAGCAGCACGATGAGTGGATTTAGGTACGACGATTCTAAGTGAAATAAGTCACACAGAAAAAGACACTTATCATAAGATATCACTTCTAGAGGGAATGTAAAAACCGCTACACTTGAACTGAATTACAAAACAGAACAGAGTCACACGTTTAGAAAACACACTATGGCTGCTGAACGGGAAAGGTGAGGTGGGGTGATGCATAAAACAAGGGTTTCAAATTAGCTCAGATACCGTTCCAAAAACCCAATATGTAAGAGACAAGACCTATCCCTTTTTCAGTGAACTGGACTCAACACCCCCTATTCACCACACAAGAATATATCTGACTAGTAAGAATCTTCAAACCTATGTATTGATATCTCTCTGTAAGTGAGTCAAGGGGTTGTAAAGCGGCATAAACACAGCCGTGAAAAGCAGCTAAACCCCATTATAAAAATAAATTACTTTTCAAAACCCGTGAAACAAAGGCAGTGAAAGAGAGAGAAATTCTTCCAAAATTCGTTCAGGGGCTGTGATGCAACCTGGATTGACCATATCTAGACCCACAGCTGATTGAGACATAAGGGTGGACACTCTTGGGGCTGAGAGGTTCGGTGAGGTTGGGTGAGCCAACGCAGACCCTTTCAAGTAATACTGCATGGTACCCATCCCATGGGTCCCAAATCTCCAGGTTCAAGGGCATCTTCCTACGTCGAAAACAGGCATGAGAAACCCAGAAGATGGTACACTGTGTGATCGGGAAAGGTTTCTAAAACGCACCTCATTTCTCATCTCCTTTGCTCGGGTTCGCCATTCCAGCCGATTTACTAGCCATCTCCCTCCTTGGAGAATCAGCACCTTTACCCTCCTGTTCCGTACAGGTTGCAAATTGTCCTGAGGATGAACGGGAAGAGGGGGAACCAATGAGAGACTAGCTCTAGGTGTTGGGACAGGCACAGGTCACTCTATTTTCCCATCAGGAAGAAGAATTAAGCACAAGCTCAGCCTGCCCCCCAGAACCAGAAGAGGGCCTGAAGCAATCCTGCGCTTTTGCGGCCAGCTCCCAAAAAAGCGAGTTGAAAAATGGAGCTCAGGGGCACTGCAATTCACAAACCTGCAGAGTTTTAAATGATACCTCTCGTCCACAAATATATTAAGGGAAGGCAACGAAGAGGCTCTGAAAGCAAGGCAGAATTGCAGGAAACAGATTTCAGGAGGTAGATTCGAATTGCCTTGAAAGCACATGAAAAGCGGCAAAACGTGGACAATGATGCCCTTGGCCAAAAAGGGCGTATGCGTTTTTTCCTGAATATATTCAGGAAAAAACGCATACGCCCTTTTTGGCCAACCAAGCAACCTGGAAAGGCCAATCAGCGCTCCAAAGAAGTCTCGCTTCCCAGCGGGCAAAAGGGCCATGCGGAAAAAAGTGTCCAAACCAGAAATGCAGGACCGGCCATGGAGAAATGGGAGCCTTGCTACGCTGATGGGTGGGATGTAAATTGCCAACAGCCACTCTGGAGAAGTGTACGGTGTGTTCTGAAACATCTAAAAAACACAGCTTGGAGAGCATAGGGCACTTCCACTCATGGGCGTATAAATTGGGAAAACTAAAAATCAGCAAGACACAGGCACCCCAAAGTTTAGGGCTGCTCTGTTGACAAGAACCCCCACTTCATTACACCTTAAATATCCTAGGAAAGAGAAAAATGGATAAAGAAGTTGGGGTCCTCATGTACAATGGAATATCACTCAGCCATGAAATCAACGTCATAAGGCTAGTAGCAGCACGATGAGTGGATTTAGGTACGACGATTCTAAGTGAAATAAGTCACACAGAAAAAGACACTTATCATAAGATATCACTTCTAGAGGGAATGTAAAAACCGCTACACTTGAACTGAATTACAAAACAGAACAGAGTCACACGTTTAGGAAACACACTATGGCTGCTGAACGGGAAAGGTGAGGTGGGGTGATGCATAAAACAAGGGTTTCAAATTAGCTCAGATACCGTTCCATAAACCCAATATGTAAGAGACAAGACCTATTCCTTTTTCAGTGAACTGGACTCAACACCCCCTATTCACCGCACAAGAATATATCTGACTAGTAAGAATCTTCAAACCTATGTATTGATATCTCTCTGTAAGTGAGTCAAGGGGGTGTAAAGCGGCATAAACACAGCCGTGAAAAGCAGCTAAACCCCATTATAAAAATAAATTACTTTTCAAAACCCGTGAAACAAAGACAGTGAAAGAGAGAGAAATTCTTACAAAATTCGTTCAGGGGCTGTGATGCAACCTGGATTGACCATATCTAGACCCACAGCTGATTGAGACATAAGGGTGGACACTCTTGGGGCTGAGAGGTTCGGTGAGGTTGGGTGAGCCAACGCAGACCCTTTCAAGTAATACTGCATGGTACCCATCCCATGGGTCCCAAATCTCCAGGTTCAAGGGCATCTTCCTACGTCGAAAACAGGCATAAGAAACCCAGAAGATGGTACACCATGTGATCGGGAAAGGTTTCTAAAACGCACCTCATTTCTCATCTCCTTTGCTCGGGTTCGCCATTCCAGCCGATTTACTAGCCATCTCCCTCCTTGGAGAATCAGCACCTTTAACCTCCTGTTCCGTACAGGTTGCAATTTGTCCTGAGGATGAACGGGAAGAGGGGGAACCAATGAGAGACTAGCTCTAGGTGTTGGGACAGGCACAGGTCACTCTATTTTCCCATCAGGAAGAAGAATTAAGCACAAGCTCAGCCTGCCCCCCAGAACCAGAAGAGGGCCTGAAGCAATCCTGCGCTTTTGCGGCCAACTCCCAAAAAAACGAGTTGAAAAATGGAGCTCAGGGGCACTGGAATTCACAAACCTGCAGAGTTTTAAATGATACCTCTCGTCCACAAATATATTAAGGGAAGGCAACGAAGAGGCTTTGAAAGCAAGGCAGAATTGCAGGAAACAGATTTCAGGAGGTAGATTCGAATCGCCTTGAAAGCACATGAAAAGCGGCAAAACGTGGACAATGATGCCCTTGGCCAAAAAGGGCGTATGCGTTTTTTCCTGAATATATTCAGGAAAAAACGCATACGCCCTTTTTGGCCAACCAAGCAACCTGGAAAGGCCAATCAGCGCTCCAAAGAAGTCTCGCTTCCCAGCGGGCAAAAGGGCCATGCGGAAAAAAGTGTCCAAACCAGAAATGCAGGACCGGCCATGGAGAAATGGGAGCCTTGCTATGCTGATGGGTGGGATGTAAATTGCCAACAGCCACTCTGGAGAAGTGTACGGTGTGTTCTGAAACATCTAAAAAACACAGCTTGGAGAGCATAGGGCACTTCCACTCATGGGCGTATAAATTGGGAAAACTAAAAATCAGCAAGACACAGGCACCCCAAAGTTTAGGGCTGCTCTGTTGACAAGAACCCCCACTTCATTACACCTTAAATATCCTAGGAAAGAGAAAAATGGATAAAGAAGTTGGGGTCCTCATGTACAATGGAATATCACTCAGCCATGAAATCCACGTCATAAGGCTAGTAGCAGCACGATGAGTGGATTTAGGTACGACGATTCTAAGTGAAATAAGTCACACAGAAAAAGACACTTATCATAAGATATCACTTCTAGAGGGAATGTAAAAACCGCTACACTTGAACTGAATTACAAAACAGAACAGAGTCACACGTTTAGAAAACACACTATGGCTGCTGAACGGGAAAGGTGAGGTGGGGTGATGCATAAAACAAGGGTTTCAAATTAGCTCAGATACCGTTCCATAAACCCAATATGTAAGAGACAAGACCTATTCCTTTTTCAGTGAACTGGACTCAACACCCCCTATTCACCGCACGAGAATATATCTGACTAGTAAGAATCTTCAAACCTATGTATTGATATCTCTCTGTAAGTGAGTCAAGGGGGTGTAAAGTGGCATAAACACAGCCGTGAAAAGCAGCTAAACCCCATTATAAAAATAAATTACTTTTCAAAACCCGTGAAACAAAGACAGTGAAAGAGAGAGAAATTCTTACAAAATTCGTTCAGGGGCTGTGATGCAACCTGGATTGACCATATCTAGACCCACAGCTGATTGAGACATAAGGGTGGACACTCTTGGGGCTGAGAGGTTCGGTGAGGTTGGGTGAGCCAACGCAGACCCTTTCAAGTAATACTGCATGGTACCCATCCCATGGGTCCCAAATCTCCAGGTTCAAGGGCATCTTCCTACGTCGAAAACAGGCATAAGAAACCCAGAAGATGGTACACCATGTGATCGGGAAAGGTTTCTAAAACGCACCTCATTTCTCATCTCCTTTGCTCGGGTTCGCCATTCCAGCCGATTTACTAGCCATCTCCCTCCTTGGAGAATCAGCACCTTTAACCTCCTGTTCCGTACAGGTTGCAAATTGTCCTGAGGATGAACGGGAAGAGGGGGAACCAATGAGAGACTAGCTCTAGGTGTTGGGACAGGCACAGGTCACTCTATTTTCCCATCAGGAAGAAGAATTAAGCACAAGCTCAGCCTGCCCCCCAGAACCAGAAGAGGGCCTGAAGCAATCCTGCGCTTTTGCGGCCAACTCCCAAAAAAGCGAGTTGAAAAATGGAGCTCAGGGGCACTGGAATTCACAAACCTGCAGAGTTTTAAATGATACCTCTCGTCCACAAATATATTAAGGGAAGGCAACGAAGAGGCTTTGAAAGCAAGGCAGAATTGCAGGAAACAGATTTCAGGAGGTAGATTCGAATCGCCTTGAAAGCACATGAAAAGCGGCAAAACGTGGACAATGATGCCCTTGGCCAAAAAGGGCGTATGCGTTTTTTCCTGAATATATTCAGGAAAAAACGCATATGCCCTTTTTGGCCAACCAAGCAACCTGGAAAGGCCAATCAGCGCTCCAAAGAAGTCTCGCTTCCCAGCGGGCAAAAGGGCCATGCGGAAAAAAGTGTCCAAACCAGAAATGCAGGACCGGCCATGGAGAAATGGGAGCCTTGCTACGCTGATGGGTGGGATGTAAATTGCCAACAGCCACTCTGGAGAAGTGTACGGTGTGTTCTGAAACATCTAAAAAACACAGCTTGGAGAGCATAGGGCACTTCCACTCATGGGCGTATAAATTGGGAAAACTAAAAATCAGCAAGACACAGGCACCCCAAAGTTTAGGGCTGCTCTGTTGACAAGAACCCCCACTTCATTACACCTTAAATATCCTAGGAAAGAGAAAAATGGATAAAGAAGTTGGGGTCCTCATGTACAATGGAATATCACTCAGCCATGAAATCCACGTCATAAGGCTAGTAGCAGCACGATGAGTGGATTTAGGTACGACGATTCTAAGTGAAATAAGTCACACAGAAAAAGACACTTATCATAAGATATCACTTCTAGAGGGAATGTAAAAACCGCTACACTTGAACTGAATTACAAAACAGAACAGAGTCACACGTTTAGAAAACACACTATGGCTGCTGAACGGGAAAGGTGAGGTGGGGTGATGCATAAAACAAGGGTTTCAAATTAGCTCAGATACCGTTCCATAAACCCAATATGTAAGAGACAAGACCTATCCCTTTTTCAGTGAACTGGACTCAACACCCCCTATTCACCACACAAGAATATATCTGACTAGTAAGAATCTTCAAACCTATGTATTGATATCTCTCTGTAAGTGAGTCAAGGGGTTGTAAAGCGGCATAAACACAGCCGTGAAAAGCAGCTAAACCCCATTATAAAAATAAATTACTTTTCAAAACCCGTGAAACAAAGACAGTGAAAGAGAGAGAAATTCTTACAAAATTCGTTCAGGGGCTGTGATGCAACCTGGATTGACCATATCTAGACCCACAGCTGATTGAGACATAAGGGTGGACACTCTTGGGGCTGAGAGGTTCGGTGAGGTTGGGTGAGCCAACGCAGACCCTTTCAAGTAATACTGCATGGTACCCATCCCATGGGTCCCAAATCTCCAGGTTCAAGGGCATCTTCCTACGTCGAAAACAGGCATGAGAAACCCAGAAGATGGTACACCGTGTGATCGGGAAAGGTTTCTAAAACGCACCTCATTTCTCATCTCCTTTGCTCGGGTTCGCCATTCCAGCCGATTTACTAGCCATCTCCCTCCTTGGAGAATCAGCACCTTTAACCTCCTGTTCCGTACAGGTTGCAATTTGTCCTGAGGATGAACGGGAAGAGGGGGAACCAATGAGAGACTAGCTCTAGGTGTTGGGACAGGCACAGGTCACTCTATTTTCCCATCAGGAAGAAGAATTAAGCACAAGCTCAGCCTGCCCCCCAGAACCAGAAGAGGGCCTGAAGCAATCCTGCACTTTTGCGGCCAGCTCCCAAAAAAGCGAGTTGAAAAATGGAGCTCAGGGGCACTGCAATTCACAAACCTGCAGAGTTTTAAATGATACCTCTTGTCCACAAATATATTAAGGGAAGGCAACGAAGAGGCTTTGAAAGCAAGGCAGAATTGCAGGAAACAGATTTCAGGAGGTAGATTCGAATCGCCTTGAAAGCACATGAAAAGCCGCAAAACGTGGACAATGATGCCCTTGGCCAAAAAGGGCGTATGCGTTTTTTCCTGAATATATTCAGGAAAATACGCATACGCCCTTTTTGGCCAACCAAGCAACCTGGAAAGGCCAATCAGCGCTCCAAAGAAGTCTCGCTTCCCAGCGGGCAAAAGGGCCATGCGGAAAAAAGTGTCCAAACCAGAAATGCAGGACCGGCCATGGAGAAATGGGAGCCTTGCTACGCTGATGGGTGGGATGTAAATTGCCAACAGCCACTCTGGAGAAGTGTACGGTGTGTTCTGAAACATCTAAAAAACACAGCTTAGAGAGCATAGGGCACTTCCACTCATGGGCGTATAAATTGGGAAAACTAAAAATCAGCAAGACACAGGCACCCCAAAGTTTAGGGCTGCTCTGTTGACAAGAACCCCCACTTCATTACACCTTAAATATCCTAGGAAAGAGAAAAATGGATAAAGAAGTTGGGGTCCTCATGTACAATGGAATATCACTCAGCCATGAAATCCACGTCATAAGGCTAGTAGCAGCACGATGAGTGGATTTAGGTACGACGATTCTAAGTGAAATAAGTCACACAGAAAAAGACACTTATCATAAGATATCACTTCTAGAGGGAATGTAAAAACCGCTACACTTGAACTGAATTACAAAACAGAACAGAGTCACACGTTTAGAAAACACACTATGGCTGCTGAACGGGAAAGGTGAGGTGGGGTGATGCATAAAACAAGGGTTTCAAATTAGCTCAGATACCGTTCCATAAACCCAATATGTAAGAGACAAGACCTATTCCTTTTTCAGTGAACTGGACTCAACACCCCCTATTCACCGCACAAGAATATATCTGACTAGTAAGAATCTTCAAACTTATGTATTGATATCTCTCTGTAAGTGAGTCAAGGGGGTGTAAAGCGGCATAAACACAGCCGTGAAAAGCAGCTAAACCCCATTATAAAAATAAATTACTTTTCAAAACCCGTGAAACAAAGGCAGTGAAAGAGAGAGAAATTCTTACAAAATTCGTTCAGGGGCTGTGATGCAACCTGGATTGACCAAATCTAGACCCACAGCTGATTGAGACATAAGGGTGGACACTCTTGGGGCTGAGAGGTTCGGTGAGGTTGGGTGAGCCAACGCAGACCCTTTCAAGTAATACTGCATGGTACCCATCCCATGGGTCCCAAATCTCCAGGTTCAAGGGCATCTTCCTACGTCGAAAACAGGCATGAGAAACCCAGAAGATGGTACACCGTGTGATCGGGAAAGGTTTCTAAAACGCACCTCATTTCTCATCTCCTTTGCTCGGGTTCGCCATTCCAGCCGATTTACTAGCCATCTCCCTCCTTGGAGAATCAGCACCTTTAACCTCCTGTTCCGTACAGGTTGCAATTTGTCCTGAGGATGAACGGGAAGAGGGGGAACCAATGAGAGACTAGCTCTAGGTGTTGGGACAGGCACAGGTCACTCTATTTTCCCATCAGGAAGAAGAATTAAGCACAAGCTCAGCCTGCCCCCCAGAACCAGAAGAGGGCCTGAAGCAATCCTGCACTTTTGCGGCCAGCTCCCAAAAAAGCGAGTTGAAAAATGGAGCTCAGGGGCACTGCAATTCACAAACCTGCAGAGTTTTAAATGATACCTCTTGTCCACAAATATATTAAGGGAAGGCAACGAAGAGGCTTTGAAAGCAAGGCAGAATTGCAGGAAACAGATTTCAGGAGGTAGATTCGAATCGCCTTGAAAGCACATGAAAAGCGGCAAAACGTGGACAATGATGCCCTTGGCCAAAAAGGGCGTATGCGTTTTTTCCTGAATATATTCAGGAAAAAACGCATACGCCCTTTTTGGAAAACCGAGCAACCTGGAAAGGCCAATCAGCGCTCCAAAGAAGTCTCGCTTCCCAGCGGGCAAAAGGGCCATGCGGAAAAAAGTGTCCAAACCAGAAATGCAGGACCGGCCATGGAGAAATGGGAGCCTTGCTACGCTGATGGGTGGGATGTAAATTGCCAACAGCCACTCTGGAGAAGTGTACGGTGTGTTCTGAAACATCTAAAAAACACAGCTTGGAGAGCATAGGGCACTTCCACTCATGGGCGTATAAATTGGGAAAACTAAAAATCAGCAAGACACAGGCACCCCAAAGTTTAGGGCTGCTCTGTTGACAAGAACCCCCACTTCATTACACCTTAAATATCCTAGGAAAGAGAAAAATGGATAAAGAAGTTGGGGTCCTCATGTACAATGGAATATCACTCAGCCATGAAATCCACGTCATAAGGCTAGTAGCAGCACGATGAGTGGATTTAGGTACGACGATTCTAAGTGAAATAAGTCACACAGAAAAAGACACTTATCATAAGATATCACTTCTAGAGGGAATGTAAAAACCGCTACACTTGAACTGAATTACAAAACAGAACAGAGTCACACGTTTAGAAAACACACTATGGCTGCTGAACGGGAAAGGTGAGGTGGGGTGATGCATAAAACAAGGGTTTCAAATTAGCTCAGATACCGTTCCATAAACCCAATATGTAAGAGACAAGACCTATTCCTTTTTCAGTGAACTGGACTCAACACCCCCTATTCACCGCACAAGAATATATCTGACTAGTAAGAATCTTCAAACCTATGTATTGATATCTCTCTGTAAGTGAGTCAAGGGGGTGTAAAGCGGCATAAACACAGCCGTGAAAAGCAGCTAAACCCCATTATAAAAATAAATTACTTTTCAAAACCCGTGAAACAAAGGCAGTGAAAGAGAGAGAAATTCTTACAAAATTCGTTCAGGGGCTGTGATGCAACCTGGATTGACCAAATCTAGACCCACAGCTGATTGAGACATAAGGGTGGACACTCTTGGGGCTGAGAGGTTCGGTGAGGTTGGGTGAGCCAACGCAGACCCTTTCAAGTAATACTGCATGGTACCCATCCCATGGGTCCCAAATCTCCAGGTTCAAGGGCATCTTCCTACGTCGAAAACAGGCATGAGAAACCCAGAAGATGGTACACCGTGTGATCGGGAAAGGTTTCTAAAACGCACCTCATTTCTCATCTCCTTTGCTCGGGTTCGCCATTCCAGCCGATTTACTAGCCATCTCCCTCCTTGGAGAATCAGCACCTTTAACCTCCTGTTCCGTACAGGTTGCAATTTGTCCTGAGGATGAACGGGAAGAGGGGGAACCAATGAGAGACTAGCTCTAGGTGTTGGGACAGGCACAGGTCACTCTATTTTCCCATCAGGAAGAAGAATTAAGCACAAGCTCAGCCTGCCCCCCAGAACCAGAAGAGGGCCTGAAGCAATCCTGCGCTTTTGCGGCCAGCTCCCAAAAAAGCGAGTTGAAAAATGGAGCTCAGGGGCACTGCAATTCACAAACCTGCAGAGTTTTAAATGATACCTCTCGTCCACAAATATATTAAGGGAAGGCAACGAAGAGGCTTTGAAAGCAAGGCAGAATTGCAGGAAACAGATTTCAGGAGGTAGATTCGAATCGCCTTGAAAGCACATGAAAAGCGGCAAAACGTGGACAATGATGCCCTTGGCCAAAAAGGGCGTATGCGTTTTTTCCTGAATATATTCAGGAAAAAACGCATACGCCCTTTTTGTCCAACCAAGCAACCTGGAAAGGCCAATCAGCGCTCCAAAGAAGTCTCGCTTCCCAGCGGGCAAAAGGGCCATGCGGAAAAAAGTGTCCAAACCAGAAATGCAGGACCGGCCATGGAGAAATGGGAGCCTTGCTACGCTGATGGGTGGGATGTAAATTGCCAACAGCCACTCTGGAGAAGTGTACGGTGTGTTCTGAAACATCTAAAAAACACAGCTTGGAGAGCATAGGGCACTTCCACTCATGGGCGTATAAATTGGGAAAACTAAAAATCAGCAAGACACAGGCACCCCAAAGTTTAGGGCTGCTCTGTTGACAAGAACCCCCACTTCATTACACCTTAAATATCCTTGGAAAGCGAAAAATGGATAAAGAAGTTGTGGTCCTCATGTACAATGGAATATCACTCAGCCATGAAATCCACGTCATAAGGCTAGTAGCAGCACGATGAGTGGATTTAGGTACGATGATTCTAAGTGAAATAAGTCACACAGAAAAACACACTTATCATAAGATATCACTTAGAGAGGGAATGTAAAAACCGCTACACTTGAACTGAATTACAAAACAGAATAGAGTCACACGTTTAGAAAACCACTACGGCTGCTGAACGGGAAAGGTGAGGTGGGGTGATGCATAAAACAAGGGTTTCAAATTAGCTCAGATACCGTTCCATAAACCCAATATGTAAGAGACAAGACCTATTCCTTTTTCAGTGAACTGGACTCAACACCCCCTATTCACCGCACAAGAATATATCTGACTAGTAAGAATCTTCAAACCTATGTATTGATATCTCTCTGTAAGTGAGTCAAGGGGGTGTAAAGCGGCATAAACACAGCCGTGAAAAGCAGCTAAACCCCATTATAAAAATAAATTACTTTTCAAAACCCGTGAAACAAAGGCAGTGAAAGAGAGAGAAATTCTTACAAAATTCGTTCAGGGGCTGTGATGCAACCTGGATTGACCATATCTAGACCCACAGCTGATTGAGACATAAGGGTGGACACTCTTGGGGCTGAGAGGTTCGGTGAGGTTGGGTGAGCCAACGCAGACCCTTTCAAGTAATACTGCATGGTACCCATCCCATGGGTCCCAAATCTCCAGGTTCAAGGGCATCTTCCTACGTCGAAAACAGGCATGAGAAACCCAGAAGATGGTACACCGTGTGATCGGGAAAGGTTTCTAAAACGCACCTCATTTCTCATCTCCTTTGCTCGGGTTCGCCATTCCAGCCGATTTACTAGCCATCTCCCTCCTTGGAGAATCAGCACCTTTACCCTCCTGTTCCATACAGGTTGCAATTTGTCCTGAGGATGAACGGGAAGAGGGGGAACCAATGAGAGACAAGCTCCAGGGGTTGGGACAGGCACAGGTCACTCTATTTCCCCATCAGGAAGAAGAATTAAGCACAAGCTCAGCCTGCCCCCCAGAACCAGTAGAGGGCCTGAAGCAATCCTGCGCTTTTGCGGCCAGCTCCCAAAAAAGCGAGTTGAAAAATGGAGCTCAGGGGCACTGCAATTCACAAACCTGCAGAGTTTTAAATGATACCTCTCGTCCACAAATATATTAAGGGAAGGCAACGAAGAGGCTTTGAAAGCAAGGCAGAATTGCAGGAAACAGATTTCAGGAGGTAGATTCGAATCGCCTTGAAAGCACATGAAAAGCGGCAAAACGTGGACAATGATGCCCTTGGCCAAAAAGGGCGTATGAGTTTTTTCCTGAATATATTCAGGAAAAAACGCATACGCCCTTTTTGGCCAACCAAGCAACCTGGAAAGGCCAATCAGCGCCCCAAAGAAGTCTCGCTTCCCAGCGGGCAAAAGGGCCATGCGGAAAAAAGTGTCCAAACCAGAAATGCAGGACCGGCCATGGAGAAATGGGAGCCTTGCTACGCTGATGGGTGGGATGTAAATTGCCAACAGCCACTCTGGAGAAGTGTACGGTGTGTTCTGAAACATCTAAAAAACACAGCTTGGAGAGCATAGGGCACTTCCACTCATGGGCGTATAAATTGGGAAAACTAAAAATCAGCAAGACACAGGCACCCCAAAGTTTAGGGCTGCTCTGTTGACAAGAACCCCCACTTCATTACACCTTAAATATCCTAGGAAAGAGAAAAATGGATAAAGAAGTTGTGGTCCTCATGTACAATGGAATATCACTCAGCCATGAAATCCACGTCATAAGGCTAGTAGCAGCATGATGAGTGGATTTAGGTACGACGATTCTAAGTGAAATAAGTCACACAGAAAAAGACACTTATCATAAGATATCACTTCGAGAGGGAATGTAAAAACCGCTACACTTGAACTGAATTACAAAACAGAACAGAGTCACACGTTTAGAAAACACACTATGGCTGCTGAACGGGAAAGGTGAGGTGGGGTGATGCATAAAACAAGGGTTTCAAATTAGCTCAGATACCGTTCCATAAACCCAATATGTAAGAGACAAGACCTATTCCTTTTTCAGTGAAGTGGACTCAACACCCCCTATTCACCGCACAAGAATATATCTGACTAGTAAGAATCTTCAAACCTATGTATTGATATCTCTCTGTAAGTGAGTCAAGGGGGTGTAAAGCGGCATAAACACAGCCGTGAAAAGCAGCTAAACCCCATTATAAAAATAAATTACTTTTCAAAACCCGTGAAACAAAGGCAGTGAAAGAGAGAGAAATTCTTACAAAATTCGTTCAGGGGCTGTGATGCAACCTGGATTGACCATATCTAGACCCACAGCTGATTGAGACATAAGGGTGGACACTCTTGGGGCTGAGAGGTTCGGTGAGGTTGGGTGAGCCAACGCAGACCCTTTCAAGTAATACTGCATGGTACCCATCCCATGGGTCCCAAATCTCCAGGTTCAAGGGCATCTTCCTACGTCGAAAACAGGCATGAGAAACCCAGAAGATGGTACACCGTGTGATCGGGAAAGGTTTCTAAAACGCACCTCATTTCTCATCTCCTTTGCTCGGGTTCGCCATTCCAGCCGATTTACTAGCCATCTCCCTCCTTGGAGAATCAGCACCTTTAACCTCCTGTTCCGTACAGGTTGCAATTTGTCCTGAGGATGAACGGGAAGAGGGGGAACCAATGAGAGACTAGCTCTAGGTGTTGGGACAGGCACAGGTCACTCTATTTTCCCATCAGGAAGAAGAATTAAGCACAAGCTCAGCCTGCCCCCCAGAACCAGAAGAGGGCCTGAAGCAATCCTGCGCTTTTGCGGCCAGCTCCCAAAAAAGCGAGTTGAAAAATGGAGCTCAGGGGCACTGCAATTCACAAACCTGCAGAGTTTTAAATGATACCTCTCGTCCACAAATATATTAAGGGAAGGCAACGAAGAGGCTTTGAAAGCAAGGCAGAATTGCAGGAAACAGATTTCAGGAGGTAGATTCGAATCGCCTTGAAAGCACATGAAAAGCGGCAAAACGTGGACAATGATGCCCTTGGCCAAAAAGGGCGTATGCGTTTTTTCCTGAATATATTCAGGAAAAAACGCATACGCCCTTTTTGGCCAACCAAGCAACCTGGAAAGGCCAATCAGCGCTCCAAAGAAGTCTCGCTTCCCAGCGGGCAAAAGGGCCATGCGGAAAAAAGTGTCCAAAACAGAAATGCAGGACCGGCCATGGAGAAATGGGAGCCTTGCTACGCTGATGGGTGGGATGTAAATTGCCAACAGCCACTCTGGAGAAGTGTACGGTGTGTTCTGAAACATCTAAAAAACACAGCTTGGAGAGCATAGGGCACTTCCACTCATGGGCGTATAAATTGGGAAAACTAAAAATCAGCAAGACACAGGCACCCCAAAGTTTAGGGCTGCTCTGTTGACAAGAACCCCCACTTCATTACACCATAAATATCCTAGGAAAGAGAAAAATGGATAAAGAAGTTGGGGTCCTCATGTACAATGGAATATCACTCAGCCATGAAATCAACGTCATAAGGCTAGTAGCAGCACGATGAGTGGATTTAGGTATGACGATTCTAAGTGAAATAAGTCACACAGAAAAAGACACTTATCATAAGATATCACTTCTAGAGGGAATGTAAAAACCGCTACACTTGAACTGAATTACAAAACAGAACATAGTCACACGTTTAGGAAACACACTACGGCTGCTGAACGGGAAAGGTGAGGTGGGGTGATGCATAAAACAAGGGTTTCAAATTAGCTCAGATACCGTTCCATAAACCCAATATGTAAGAGACAAGACCTATTCCTTTTTCAGTGAACTGGACTCAACACCCCCTATTCACCGCACAAGAATATATCTGACTAGGAAGAATCTTCAAACCTATGTATTGATATCTCTCTGAAAGTGAGTCAAGGGGGTGTAAAGTGGCATAAACACAGCCGTGAAAAGCAGCTAAACCCCATTATAAAAATAAATTACTTTTCAAAACCCGTGAAGCAAAGACAGTGAAAGAGAGAGAAATTCTTCCAAAATTCGTTCAGGGGCTGTGATGCAACCTGGATTGACCATATCTAGACCCACAGCTGATTGAGACATAAGGGTGGACACTCTTGGGGCTGAGAGGTTCGGTGAGGTTGGGTGAGCCAACGCAGACCCTTTCAAATAATACTGCATGATACCCATCCCATGGGTCCCAAATCTCCAGGTTCAAGGGCATCTTCCTACGTCGAAAACAGGCATGAGAAACCCAGAAGATGGTACACCGTGTGATCAGGATAGGTTTCTAAAACGCACCTCATTTCTCATCTCCTTTGCTTGGGTTCGCCATTCCAGCCGATTTACTAGCCATCTCCCTCCTTGGAGAATCAGCACCTTTAACCTCCTGTTCCGTACAGGTTGCAATTTGTCCTGAGGATGAACGGGAAGAGGGGGAACCAATGAGAGACTAGCTCTAGGTGTTGGGACAGGCACAGGTCACTCTATTTTCCCATCAGGAAGAAGAATTAAGCACAAGCTCAGCCTGCCCCCCAGAACCAGAGGAGGGCCTGAAGCAATCCTGCGCTTTTGCGGTCAGCTCCCAAAAAAGCGAGTTGAAAAATGGAGCTCAGGGGCACTGCAATTCACAAACCTGCAGAGTTTTATATGATACCTCTCGTCCACAAATATATTAAGGGAAGGCAACGAAGAGGCTCTGAAAGCAAGGCAGAATTGCAGGAAACAGATTTCAGGAGGTAGATTCGAATCGCCTTGAAAGCACATGAAAAGCGGCAAAACGTGGACAATGATGCCCTTGGCCAAAAAGGGCGTATGCGTTTTTTCCTGAATATATTCAGGAAAAAACGCATACGTCCTTTTTGGCCAACCAAGCAACCTGGAAAGGCCAATCAGCGCTCCAAAGAAGTCTCGCTTCCCAGCGGGCAAAAGGGCCATGCGGAAAAAAGTGTCCAAACCAGAAATGCAGGACCGGCCATGGAGAAATGGGAGCCTTGCTACGCTGATGGGTGGGATGTAAATTGCCAACAGCCACTCTGGAGAAGTGTACGGTGTGTTCTGAAACATCTAAAAAACACAGCTTGGAGAGCATAGGGCACTTCCACTCATGGGCGTATAAATTGGGAAAACTAAAAATCAGCAAGACACAGGCACCCCAAAGTTTAGGGCTGCTCTGTTGACAAGAACCCCCACTTCATTACACCTTAAATATCCTAGGAAAGAGAAAAATGGATAAAGAAGTTGTGGTCCTCATGTACAATGGAATATCACTCAGCCATGAAATCCACGTCATAAGGCTAGTAGCAGCACGATGAGTGGATTTAGGTACGACGATTCTAAGTGAAATAAGTCACACAGAAAAAGACACTTATCATAAGATATCACTTAGAGAGGGAATGTAAAAACCGTTACACTTGAACTGAATTACAAAACAGAACAGAGTCACACGTTCAGAAAACACACTATGGCTGCTGAACGGGAAAGGTGAGGTGGGGTGATGCATAAAACAAGGGTTTCAAATTAGCTCAGATACCGTTCCATAAACCCAATATGTAAGAGACAAGACCTATTCCTTTTTCAGTGAACTGGACTCAACACCCCCTATTCACCGCACAAGAATATATCTGACTAGTAAGAATCTTCAAACCTATGTATTGATATCTCTCTGTAAGTGAGTCAAGGGGGTGTAAAGCGGCATAAACACAGCCGTGAAAAGCAGCTAAACCCCATTATAAAAATAAATTACTTTTCAAAACCCGTGAAACAAAGGCAGTGAAAGAGAGAGAAATTCTTACAAAATTCGTTCAGGGGCTGTGATGCAACCTGGATTGACCATATCTAGACCCACAGCTGATTGAGACATAAGGGTGGACACTCTTGGGGCTGAGAGGTTCGGTGAGGTTGGGTGAGCCAACGCAGACCCTTTCAAGTAATACTGCATGGTACCCATCCCATGGGTCCCAAATCTCCAGGTTCAAGGGCATCTTCCTACGTCGAAAACAGGCATGAGAAAGCCAGAAGATGGTACACCGTGTGATCGGGAAAGGTTTCTAAAACGCACCTCATTTCTCATCTCCTTTGCTCGGGTTCGCCATTCCAGCCGATTTACTAGCCATCTCCCTCCTTGGAGAATCAGCACCTTTAACCTCCTGTTCCGTACAGGTTGCAATTTGTCCTGAGGATGAACGGGAAGAGGGGGAACCAATGAGAGACTAGCTCTAGGTGTTGGGACAGGCACAGGTCACTCTATTTTCCCATCAGGAAGAAGAATTAAGCACAAGCTCAGCCTGCCCCCCAGAACCAGAAGAGGGCCTGAAGCAATCCTGCGCTTTTGCGGCCAGCTCCCAAAAAAGCGAGTTGAAAAATGGAGCTCAGGGGCACTGCAATTCACAAACCTGCAGAGTTTTAAATGATACCTCTCGTCCACAAATATATTAAGGGAAGGCAACGAAGAGGCTTTGAAAGCAAGGCAGAATTGCAGGAAACAGATTTCAGGAGGTAGATTCGAATCGCCTTGAAAGCACATGAAAAGCGGCAAAACGTGGACAATGATGCCCTTGGCCAAAAAGGGCGTATGCGTTTTTTCCTGAATATATTCAGGAAAAAACGCATACGCCCTTTTTGGCCAACCAAGCAACCTGGAAAGGCCAATCAGCGCTCCAAAGAAGTCTCGCTTCCCAGCGGGCAAAAGGGCCATGCGGAAAAAAGTGTCCAAACCAGAAATGCAGGACCGGCCATGGAGAAATGGGAGCCTTGCTACGCTGATGGGTGGGATGTAAATTGCCAACAGCCACTCTGGAGAAGTGTACGGTGTGTTCTGAAACATCTAAAAAACACAGCTTGGAGAGCATAGGGCACTTCCACTCATGGGCGTATAAATTGGGAAAACTAAAAATCAGCAAGACACAGGCACCCCAAAGTTTAGGGCTGCTCTGTTGACAAGAACCCCCACTTCATTACACCTTAAATATCCTAGGAAAGCGAAAAATGGATAAAGAAGTTGGGGTCCTCATGTACAATGGAATATCACTCAGCCATGAAATCCACGTCATAAGGCTAGTAGCAGCACGATGAGTGGATTTAGGTACGACGATTCTAAGTGAAATAAGTCACACAGAAAAAGACACTTATCATAAGATATCACTTCTAGAGGGAATGTAAAAACCGCTACACTTGAACTGAATTACAAAACAGAACAGAGTCACACGTTTAGAAAACACACTATGGCTGCTGAACGGGAAAGGTGAGGTGGGGTGATGCATAAAACAAGGGTTTCAAATTAGCTCAGATACCGTTCCATAAACCCAATATGTAAGAGACAAGACCTATTCCTTTTTCAGTGAACTGGACTCAACACCCCCTATTCACCGCACAAGAATATATCTGACTAGTAAGAATCTTCAAACCTATGTATTGATATCTCTCTGTAAGTGAGTCAAGGGGGTGTAAAGCGGCATAAACACAGCCGTGAAAAGCAGCTAAACCCCATTATAAAAATAAATTACTTTTCAAAACCCGTGAAACAAAGGCAGTGAAAGAGAGAGAAATTCTTACACAATTCGTTCAGGGGCTGTGATGCAACCTGGATTGACCAAATCTAGACCCACAGCTGATTGAGACATAAGGGTGGACACTCTTGGGGCTGAGAGGTTCGGTGAGGTTGGGTGAGCCAACGCAGACCCTTTCAAGTAATACTGCATGGTACCCATCCCATGGGTCCCAAATCTCCAGGTTCAAGGGCATCTTCCTACGTCGAAAACAGGCATGAGAAACCCAGAAGATGGTACACCGTGTGATCGGGAAAGGTTTCTAAAACGCACCTCATTTCTCATCTCCTTTGCTCGGGTTCGCCATTCCAGCCGATTTACTAGCCATCTCCCTCCTTGGAGAATCAGCACCTTTAACCTCCTGTTCCGTACAGGTTGCAATTTGTCCTGAGGATGAACGGGAAGAGGGGGAACCAATGAGAGACTAGCTCTAGGTGTTGGGACAGGCACAGGTCACTCTATTTTCCCATCAGGAAGAAGAATTAAGCACAAGCTCAGCCTGCCCCCCAGAACCAGAAGAGGGCCTGAAGCAATCCTGCGCTTTTGCGGCCAGCTCCCAAAAAAGCGAGTTGAAAAATGGAGCTCAGGGGCACTGCAATTCACAAACCTGCAGAGTTTTAAATGATACCTCTCGTCCACAAATATATTAAGGGAAGGCAACGAAGAGGCTTTGAAAGCAAGGCAGAATTGCAGGAAACAGATTTCAGGAGGTAGATTCGAATCGCCTTGAAAGCACATGAAAAGCGGCAAAACGTGGACAATGATGCCCTTGGCCAAAAAGGGCGTATGCGTTTTTTCCTGAATATATTCAGGAAAAAACGCATACGCCCTTTTTGGCCAACCAAGCAACCTGGAAAGGCCAATCAGCGCTCCAAAGAAGTCTCGCTTCCCAGCGGGCAAAAGGGCCATGCGGAAAAAAGTGTCCAAACCAGAAATGCAGGACCGGCCATGGAGAAATGGGAGCCTTGCTACGCTGATGGGTGGGATGTAAATTGCCAACAGCCACTCTGGAGAAGTGTACGGTGTGTTCTGAAACATCTAAAAAACACAGCTTGGAGAGCATAGGGCACTTCCACTCATGGGCGTATAAATTGGGAAAACTAAAAATCAGCAAGACACAGGCACCCCAAAGTTTAGGGCTGCTCTGTTGACAAGAACCCCCACTTCATTACACCTTAAATATCCTAGGAAAGCGAAAAATGGATAAAGAAGTTGGGGTCCTCATGTACAATGGAATATCACTCAGCCATGAAATCCACGTCATAAGGCTAGTAGCAGCACGATGAGTGGATTTAGGTACGACGATTCTAAGTGAAATAAGTCACACAGAAAAAGACACTTATCATAAGATATCACTTCTAGAGGGAATGTAAAAACCGCTACACTTGAACTGAATTACAAAACAGAACAGAGTCACACGTTTAGAAAACACACTATGGCTGCTGAACGGGAAAGGTGAGGTGGGGTGATGCATAAAACAAGGGTTTCAAATTAGCTCAGATACCGTTCCATAAACCCAATATGTAAGAGACAAGACCTATTCCTTTTTCAGTGAACTGGACTCAACACCCCCTATTCACCGCACAAGAATATATCTGACTAGTAAGAATCTTCAAACCTATGTATTGATATCTCTCTGTAAGTGAGTCAAGGGGGTGTAAAGCGGCATAAACACAGCCGTGAAAAGCAGCTAAACCCCATTATAAAAATAAATTACTTTTCAAAACCCGTGAAACAAAGGCAGTGAAAGAGAGAGAAATTCTTACAAAATTCGTTCAGGGGCTGTGATGCAACCTGGATTGACCAAATCTAGACCCACAGCTGATTGAGACATAAGGGTGGACACTCTTGGGGCTGAGAGGTTCGGTGAGGTTGGGTGAGCCAACGCAGACCCTTTCAAGTAATACTGCATGGTACCCATCCCATGGGTCCCAAATCTCCAGGTTCAAGGGCATCTTCCTACGTCGAAAACAGGCATGAGAAACCCAGAAGATGGTACACCGTGTGATCGGGAAAGGTTTCTAAAACGCACCTCATTTCTCATCTCCTTTGCTCGGGTTCGCCATTCCAGCCGATTTACTAGCCATCTCCCTCCTTGGAGAATCAGCACCTTTAACCTCCTGTTCCGTACAGGTTGCAATTTGTCCTGAGGATGAACGGGAAGAGGGGGAACCAATGAGAGACTAGCTCTAGGTGTTGGGACAGGCACAGGTCACTCTATTTTCCCATCAGGAAGAAGAATTAAGCACAAGCTCAGCCTGCCCCCCAGAACCAGAAGAGGGCCTGAAGCAATCCTGCGCTTTTGCGGCCAGCTCCCAAAAAAGCGAGTTGAAAAATGGAGCTCAGGGGCACTGCAATTCACAAACCTGCAGAGTTTTAAATGATACCTCTCGTCCACAAATATATTAAGGGAAGGCAACGAAGAGGCTTTGAAAGCAAGGCAGAATTGCAGGAAACAGATTTCAGGAGGTAGATTCGAATCGCCTTGAAAGCACATGAAAAGCGGCAAAACGTGGACAATGATGCCCTTGGCCAAAAAGGGCGTATGCGTTCTTTCCTGAATATATTCAGGAAAAAACGCATACGCCCTTTTTGGCCAACCAAGCAACCTGGAAAGGCCAATCAGCGCTCCAAAGAAGTCTCGCTTCCCGGCGGGCAAAAGGGCCATGCGGAAAAAAGTGTCCAAACCAGAAATGCAGGACCGGCCATGGAGAAATGGGAGCCTTGCTACGCTGATGGGTGGGATGTAAATTGCCAACAGCCACTCTGGAGAAGTGTACGGTGTGTTCTGAAACATCTAAAAAACACAGCTTGGAGAGCATAGGGCACTTCCACTCATGGGCGTATAAATTGGGAAAACTAAAAATCAGCAAGACACAGGCACCCCAAAGTTTAGGGCTGCTCTGTGGACAAGAACCCCCACTTCATTACACCTTAAATATCCTAGGAAAGAGAAAAATGGATAAAGAAGTTGTGGTCCTCATGTACAATGGAATATCACTCAGCCATGAAATCCACGTCATAAGGCTAGTAGCAGCACGATGAGTGGATTTAGGTACGACGATTCTAAGTGAAATAAGTCACACAGAAAAAGACACTTATCATAAGATATCACTTCTAGAGGGAATGTAAAAACCGCTACACTTGAACTGAATTACAAAACAGAACAGAGTCACACGTTTAGAAAACACACTATGGCTGCTGAACGGGAAAGGTGAGGTGGGGTGATGCATAAAACAAGGGTTTCAAATTAGCTCAGATACCGTTCCATAAACCCAATATGTAAGAGACAAGACCTATTCCTTTTTCAGTGAACTGGACTCAACACCCCCTATTCACCGCACAAGAATATATCTGACTAGTAAGAATCTTCAAACCTATGTATTGATATCTCTCTGTAAGTGAGTCAAGGGGGTGTAAAGCGGCATAAACACAGCCGTGAAAAGCAGCTAAACCCCATTATAAAAATAAATTACTTTTCAAAACCCGTGTAACAAAGGCAGTGAAAGAGAGAGAAATTCTTACAAAATTCGTTCAGGGGCTGTGATGCAACCTGGATTGACCATATCTAGACCCACAGCTGATTGAGACATAAGGGTGGACACTCTTGGGGCTGAGAGGTTCGGTGAGGTTGGGTGAGCCAACGCAGACCCTTTCAAGTAATACTGCATGGTACCCATCCCATGGGTCCCAAATCTCCAGGTTCAAGGGCATCTTCCTACGTCGAAAACAGGCATGAGAAACCCAGAAGATGGTACACCGTGTGATCGGGAAAGGTTTCTAAAACGCACCTCATTTCTCATCTCCTTTGCTCGGGTTCGCCATTCCAGCCGATTTACTAGCCATCTCCCTCCTTGGAGAATCAGCACCTTTAACCTCCTGTTCCGTACAGGTTGCAATTTGTCCTGAGGATGAACGGGAAGAGGGGGAACCAATGAGAGACTAGCTCTAGGTGTTGGGACAGGCACAGGTCACTCTATTTTCCCATCAGGAAGAAGAATTAAGCACAAGCTCAGCCTGCCCCCCAGAACCAGAAGAGGGCCTGAAGCAATCCT
The DNA here is from genome assembly GCF_949987535.1 of Balaenoptera acutorostrata. Taxonomy (NCBI): domain Eukaryota; kingdom Metazoa; phylum Chordata; class Mammalia; order Artiodactyla; family Balaenopteridae; genus Balaenoptera; species Balaenoptera acutorostrata. Next base: position 333,699 of record NW_026646190.1, read on the forward strand.
GCGCTTTTGCGGCCAGCTCCCAAAAAAGCGAGTTGAAAAATGGAGCTCAGGGGCACTGCAATTCACAAACCTGCAGAGTTTTAAATGATACCTCTCGTCCACAAATATATTAAGGGAAGGCAACGAAGAGGCTTTGAAAGCAAGGCAGAATTGCAGGAAACAGATTTCAGGAGGTAGATTCGAATCGCCTTGAAAGCACATGAAAAGCGGCAAAACGTGGACAATGATGCCCTTGGCCAAAAAGGGCGTATGCGTTTTTTCCTGAATATATTCAGGAAAAAACGCATACGCCCTTTTTGGCCAACCAAGCAACCTGGAAAGGCCAATCAGCGCTCCAAAGAAGTCTCGCTTCCCAGCGGGCAAAAGGGCCATGCGGAAAAAAGTGTCCAAACCAGAAATGCAGGACCGGCCATGGAGAAATGGGAGCCTTGCTACGCTGATGGGTGGGATGTAAATTGCCAACAGCCACTCTGGAGAAGTGTACGGTGTGTTCTGAAACATCTAAAAAACACAGCTTGGAGAGCATAGGGCACTTCCACTCATGGGCGTATAAATTGGGAAAACTAAAAATCAGCAAGACACAGGCACCCCAAAGTTTAGGGCTGCTCTGTGGACAAGAACCCCCACTTCATTACACCTTAAATATCCTAGGAAAGAGAAAAATGGATAAAGAAGTTGTGGTCCTCATGTACAATGGAATATCACTCAGCCATGAAATCCACGTCATAAGGCTAGTAGCAGCACGATGAGTGGATTTAGGTACGACGATTCTAAGTGAAATAAGTCACACAGAAAAAGACACTTATCATAAGATATCACTTAGAGAGGGAATGTAAAAACCGCTACACTTGAACTGAATTACAAAACAGAACAGAGTCACACGTTTAGAAAACACACTATGGCTGCTGAACGGGAAAGGTGAGGTGGGGTGATGCATAAAACAAGGGTTTCAAATTAGCTCAGATACCGTTCCATAAACCCAATATGTAAGAGACAAGACCTATTCCTTTTTCAGTGAACTGGACTCAACACCCCCTATTCACCGCACAAGAATATATCTGACTAGTAAGAATCTTCAAACCTATGTATTGATATCTCTCTGTAAGTGAGTCAAGGTGGTGTAAAGCGGCATAAACACAGCGTGAAAAGCAGCTAAACCCCATTATAAAAATAAATTACTTTTCAAAACCCGTGAAACAAAGGCAGTGAAAGAGAGAGAAATTCTTACAAAATTCGTTCAGGGGCTGTGATGCAACCTGGATTGACCATATCTAGACCCACAGCTGATTGAGACATAAGGGTGGACACTCTTGGGGCTGAGAGGTTCGGTGAGGTTGGGTGAGCCAACGCAGACCCTTTCAAGTAATACTGCATGGTACCCATCCCATGGGTCCCAAATCTCCAGGTTCAAGGGCATCTTCCTACATCGAAAACAGGCATGAGAAACCCAGAAGATGGTACACCGTGTGATCGGGAAAGGTTTCTAAAACGCACCTCATTTCTCATCTCCTTTGCTCGGGTTCGCCATTCCAGCCGATTTACTAGCCATCTCCCTCCTTGGAGAATCAGCACCTTTAACCTCCTGTTCCGTACAGGTTGCAATTTGTCCTGAGGATGAACGGGAAGAGGGGGAACCAATGAGAGACTAGCTCTAGGTGTTGGGACAGGCACAGGTCACTCTATTTTCCCATCAGGAAGGAGAATTAAGCACAAGCTCAGCCTGCCCCCCAGAACCAGAAGAGGGCCTGAAGCAATCCTGCGCTTTTGCGGCCAGCTCCCAAAAAAGCGAGTTGAAAAATGGAGCTCAGGGGCACTGCAATTCACAAACCTGCAGAGTTTTAAATGATACCTCTCGTCCACAAATATATTAAGGGAAGGCAACGAAGAGGCTTTGAAAGCAAGGCAGAATTGCAGGAAACAGATTTCAGGAGGTAGATTCGAATCGCCTTGAAAGCACATGAAAAGCGGCAAAACGTGGACAATGATGCCCTTGGCCAAAAAGGGCGTATGCGTTTTTTCCTGAATATATTCAGGAAAAAACGCATACGCCCTTTTTGGCCAACCAAGCAACCTGGAAAGGCCAATCAGCGCTCCAAAGAAGTCTCGCTTCCCAGCGGGCAAAAGGGCCATGCGGAAAAAAGTGTCCAAACCAGAAATGCAGGACCGGCCATGGAGAAATGGGAGCCTTGCTACGCTGATGGGTGGGATGTAAATTGCCAACAGCCACTCTGGAGAAGTGTACGGTGTGTTCTGAAACATCTAAAAAACACAGCTTGGAGAGCATAGGGCACTTCCACTCATGGGCGTATAAATTGGGAAAACTAAAAATCAGCAAGACACAGGCACCCCAAAGTTTAGGGCTGCTCTGTTGACAAGAACCCCCACTTCATTACACCTTAAATATCCTAGGAAAGCGAAAAATGGATAAAGAAGTTGGGGTCCTCATGTACAATGGAATATCACTCAGCCATGAAATCCACGTCATAAGGCTAGTAGCAGCACGATGAGTGGATTTAGGTACGACGATTCTAAGTGAAATAAGTCACACAGAAAAAGACACTTATCATAAGATATCACTTCTAGAGGGAATGTAAAAACCGCTACACTTGAACTGAATTACAAAACAGAACAGAGTCACACGTTTAGAAAACACACTATGGCTGCTGAACGGGAAAGGTGAGGTGGGGTGATGCATAAAACAAGGGTTTCAAATTAGCTCAGATACCGTTCCATAAACCCAATATGTAAGAGACAAGACCTATTCCTTTTTCAGTGAACTGGACTCAACACCCCCTATTCACCGCACAAGAATATATCTGACTAGTAAGAATCTTCAAACCTATGTATTGATATCTCTCTGTAAGTGAGTCAAGGGGGTGTAAAGCGGCATAAACACAGCGTGAAAAGCAGGTAAACCCCATTATAAAAATAAATTACTTTTCAAAACCCGTGAAACAAAGGCAGTGAAAGAGAGAGAAATTCTTACAAAATTCGTTCAGGGGCTGTGATGCAACCTGGATTGACCATATCTAGACCCACAGCTGATTGAGACATAAGGGTGGACACTCTTGGGGCTGAGAGGTTCGGTGAGGTTGGGTGAGCCAACGCAGACCCTTTCAAGTAATACTGCATGGTACCCATCCCATGGGTCCCAAATCTCCAGGTTCAAGGGCATCTTCCTACATCGAAAACAGGCATGAGAAACCCAGAAGATGGTACACCGTGTGATCGGGAAAGGTTTCTAAAACGCACCTCATTTCTCATCTCCTTTGCTCGGGTTCGCCATTCCAGCCGATTTACTAGCCATCTCCCTCCTTGGAGAATCAGCACCTTTAACCTCCTGTTCCGTACAGGTTGCAATTTGTCCTGAGGATGAACGGGAAGAGGGGGAACCAATGAGAGACTAGCTCTAGGTGTTGGGACAGGCACAGGTCACTCTATTTTCCCATCAGGAAGGAGAATTAAGCACAAGCTCAGCCTGCCCCCCAGAACCAGAAGAGGGCCTGAAGCAATCCTGCGCTTTTGCGGCCAGCTCCCAAAAAAGCGAGTTGAAAAATGGAGCTCAGGGGCACTGCAATTCACAAACCTGCAGAGTTTTAAATGATACCTCTCGTCCACAAATATATTAAGGGAAGGCAACGAAGAGGCTTTGAAAGCAAGGCAGAATTGCAGGAAACAGATTTCAGGAGGTAGATTCGAATCGCCTTGAAAGCACATGAAAAGCGGCAAAACGTGGACAATGATGCCCTTGGCCAAAAAGGGCGTATGCGTTTTTTCCTGAATATATTCAGGAAAAAACGCATACGCCCTTTTTGGCCAACCAAGCAACCTGGAAAGGCCAATCAGCGCTCCAAAGAAGTCTCGCTTCCCAGCGGGCAAAAGGGCCATGCGGAAAAAAGTGTCCAAACCAGAAATGCAGGACCGGCCATGGAGAAATGGGAGCCTTGCTACGCTGATGGGTGGGATGTAAATTGCCAACAGCCACTCTGGAGAAGTGTACGGTGCGTTCTGAAACATCTAAAAAACACAGCTTGGAGAGCATAGGGCACTTCCACTCATGGGCGTATAAATTGGGAAAACTAAAAATCAGCAAGACACAGGCACCCCAAAGTTTAGGGCTGCTCTGTTGACAAGAACCCCCACTTCATTACACCTTAAATATCCTAGGAAAGCGAAAAATGGATAAAGAAGTTGGGGTCCTCATGTACAATGGAATATCACTCAGCCATGAAATCCACGTCATAAGGCTAGTAGCAGCACGATGAGTGGATTTAGGTACGACGATTCTAAGTGAAATAAGTCACACAGAAAAAGACACTTATCATAAGATATCACTTCTAGAGGGAATGTAAAAACCGCTACACTTGAACTGAATTACAAAACAGAACAGAGTCACACGTTTAGAAAACACACTATGGCTGCTGAACGGGAAAGGTGAGGTGGGGTGATGCATAAAACAAGGGTTTCAAATTAGCTCAGATACCGTTCCATAAACCCAATATGTAAGAGACAAGACCTATTCCTTTTTCAGTGAACTGGACTCAACACCCCCTATTCACCGCACAAGAATATATCTGACTAGTAAGAATCTTCAAACCTATGTATTGATATCTCTCTGTAAGTGAGTCAAGGGGGTGTGAAGCGGCATAAACACAGCGTGAAAAGCAGCTAAACCCCATTATAAAAATAAATTACTTTTCAAAACCCGTGAAACAAAGGCAGTGAAAGAGAGAGAAATTCTTACAAAATTCGTTCAGGGGCTGTGATGCAACCTGGATTGACCATATCTAGACCCACAGCTGATTGAGACATAAGGGTGGACACTCTTGGGGCTGAGAGGTTCGGTGAGGTTGGGTGAGCCAACGCAGACCCTTTCAAGTAATACTGCATGGTACCCATCCCATGGGTCCCAAATCTCCAGGTTCAAGGGCATCTTCCTACATCGAAAACAGGCATGAGAAACCCAGAAGATGGTACACCGTGTGATCGGGAAAGGTTTCTAAAACGCACCTCATTTCTCATCTCCTTTGCTCGGGTTCGCCATTCCAGCCGATTTACTAGCCATCTCCCTCCTTGGAGAATCAGCACCTTTAACCTCCTGTTCCGTACAGGTTGCAATTTTTCCTGAGGATGAACGGGAAGAGGGGGAACCAATGAGAGACTAGCTCTAGGTGTTGGGACAGGCACAGGTCACTCTATTTTCCCATCAGGAAGGAGAATTAAGCACAAGCTCAGCCTGCCCCCCAGAACCAGAAGAGGGCCTGAAGCAATCCTGCGCTTTTGCGGCCAGCTCCCAAAAAAGCGAGTTGAAAAATGGAGCTCAGGGGCACTGCAATTCACAAACCTGCAGAGTTTTAAATGATACCTCTCGTCCACAAATATATTAAGGGAAGGCAACGAAGAGGCTTTGAAAGCAAGGCAGAATTGCAGGAAACAGATTTCAGGAGGTAGATTCGAATCGCCTTGAAAGCACATGAAAAGCGGCAAAACGTGGACAATGATGCCCTTGGCCAAAAAGGGCGTATGCGTTTTTTCCTGAATATATTCAGGAAAAAACGCATACGCCCTTTTTGGCCAACCAAGCAACCTGGAAAGGCCAATCAGCGCTCCAAAGAAGTCTCGCTTCCCAGCGGGCAAAAGGGCCATGCGGAAAAAAGTGTCCAAACCAGAAATGCAGGACCGGCCATGGAGAAATGGGAGCCTTGCTACGCTGATGGGTGGGATGTAAATTGCCAACAGCCACTCTGGAGAAGTGTACGGTGTGTTCTGAAACATCTAAAAAACACAGCTTGGAGAGCATAGGGCACTTCCACTCATGGGCGTATAAATTGGGAAAACTAAAAATCAGCAAGACACAGGCACCCCAAAGTTTAGGGCTGCTCTGTGGACAAGAACCCCCACTTCATTACACCTTAAATATCCTAGGAAAGCGAAAAATGGATAAAGAAGTTGGGGTCCTCATGTACAATGGAATATCACTCAGCCATGAAATCCACGTCATAAGGCTAGTAGCAGCACGATGAGTGGATTTAGGTACGACGATTCTAAGTGAAATAAGTCACACAGAAAAAGACACTTATCATAAGATATCACTTCTAGAGGGAATGTAAAAACCGCTACACTTGAACTGAATTACAAAACAGAACAGAGTCACACGTTTAGAAAACACACTATGGCTGCTGAACGGGAAAGGTGAGGTGGGGTGATGCATAAAACAAGGGTTTCAAATTAGCTCAGATACCGTTCCATAAACCCAATATGTAAGAGACAAGACCTATTCCTTTTTCAGTGAACTGGACTCAACACCCCCTATTCACCGCACAAGAATATATCTGACTAGTAAGAATCTTCAAACCTATGTATTGATATCTCTCTGTAAGTGAGTCAAGGGGGTGTAAAGCGGCATAAACACAGCCGTGAAAAGCAGCTAAACCCCATTATAAAAATAAATTACTTTTCAAAACCCGTGAAACAAAGGCAGTGAAAGAGAGAGAAATTCTTACAAAATTCGTTCAGGGGCTGTGATGCAACCTGGATTGACCAAATCTAGACCCACAGCTGATTGAGACATAAGGGTGGACACTCTTGGGGCTGAGAGGTTCGGTGAGGTTGGGTGAGCCAACGCAGACCCTTTCAAGTAATACTGCATGGTACCCATCCCATGGGTCCCAAATCTCCAGGTTCAAGGGCATCTTCCTACGTCGAAAACAGGCATGAGAAACCCAGAAGATGGTACACCGTGTGATCGGGAAAGGTTTCTAAAACGCACCTCATTTCTCATCTCCTTTGCTCGGGTTCGCCATTCCAGCCGATTTACTAGCCATCTCCCTCCTTGGAGAATCAGCACCTTTAACCTCCTGTTCCGTACAGGTTGCAATTTGTCCTGAGGATGAACGGGAAGAGGGGGAACCAATGAGAGACTAGCTCTAGGTGTTGGGACAGGCACAGGTCACTCTATTTTCCCATCAGGAAGGAGAATTAAGCACAAGCTCAGCCTGCCCCCCAGAACCAGAAGAGGGCCTGAAGCAATCCTGCGCTTTTGCGGCCAGCTCCCAAAAAAGCGAGTTGAAAAATGGAGCTCAGGGGCACTGCAATTCACAAACCTGCAGAGTTTTAAATGATACCTCTCGTCCACAAATATATTAAGGGAAGGCAATGAAGAGGCTTTGAAAGCAAGGCAGAATTGCAGGAAACAGATTTCAGGAGGTAGATTCGAATCGCCTTGAAAGCACATGAAAAGCGGCAAAACGTGGACAATGATGCCCTTGGCCAAAAAGGGCGTATGCGTTTTTTCCTGAATATATTCAGGAAAAAACGCATACGCCCTTTTTGGCCAACCAAGCAACCTGGAAAGGCCAATCAGCGCTCCAAAGAAGTCTCGCTTCCCAGCGGGCAAAAGGGCCATGCGGAAAAAAGTGTCCAAACCAGAAATGCAGGACCGGCCATGGAGAAATGGGAGCCTTGCTACGCTGATGGGTGGGATGTAAATTGCCAACAGCCACTCTGGAGAAGTGTACGGTGTGTTCTGAAACATCTAAAAAACACAGCTTGGAGAGCATAGGGCACTTCCACTCATGGGCGTATAAATTGGGAAAACTAAAAATCAGCAAGACACAGGCACCCCAAAGTTTAGGGCTGCTCTGTTGACAAGAACCCCCACTTCATTACACCTTAAATATCCTAGGAAAGCGAAAAATGGATAAAGAAGTTGGGGTCCTCATGTACAATGGAATATCACTCAGCCATGAAATCCACGTCATAAGGCTAGTAGCAGCACGATGAGTGGATTTAGGTACGACGATTCTAAGTGAAATAAGTCACACAGAAAAAGACACTTATCATAAGATATCACTTCTAGAGGGAATGTAAAAACCGCTACACTTGAACTGAATTACAAAACAGAACAGAGTCACACGTTTAGAAAACACACTATGGCTGCTGAACGGGAAAGGTGAGGTGGGGTGATGCATAAAACAAGGGTTTCAAATTAGCTCAGATACCGTTCCATAAACCCAATATGTAAGAGACAAGACCTATTCCTTTTTCAGTGAACTGGACTCAACACCCCCTATTCACCGCACAAGAATATATCTGACTAGTAAGAATCTTCAAACCTATGTATTGATATCTCTCTGTAAGTGAGTCAAGGGGGTGTAAAGCGGCATAAACACAGCGTGAAAAGCAGCTAAACCCCATTATAAAAATAAATTACTTTTCAAAACCCGTGAAACAAAGGCAGTGAAAGAGAGAGAAATTCTTACAAAATTCGTTCAGGGGCTGTGATGCAACCTGGATTGACCATATCTAGACCCACAGCTGATTGAGACATAAGGGTGGACACTCTTGGGGCTGAGAGGTTCGGTGAGGTTGGGTGAGCCAACGCAGACCCTTTCAAGTAATACTGCATGGTACCCATCCCATGGGTCCCAAATCTCCAGGTTCAAGGGCATCTTCCTACATCGAAAACAGGCATGAGAAACCCAGAAGATGGTACACCGTGTGATCGGGAAAGGTTTCTAAAACGCACCTCATTTCTCATCTCCTTTGCTCGGGTTCGCCATTCCAGCCGATTTACTAGCCATCTCCCTCCTTGGAGAATCAGCACCTTTAACCTCCTGTTCCGTACAGGTTGCAATTTTTCCTGAGGATGAACGGGAAGAGGGGGAACCAATGAGAGACTAGCTCTAGGTGTTGGGACAGGCACAGGTCACTCTATTTTCCCATCAGGAAGGAGAATTAAGCACAAGCTCAGCCTGCCCCCCAGAACCAGAAGAGGGCCTGAAGCAATCCTGCGCTTTTGCGGCCAGCTCCCAAAAAAGCGAGTTGAAAAATGGAGCTCAGGGGCACTGCAATTCACAAACCTGCAGAGTTTTAAATGATACCTCTCGTCCACAAATATATTAAGGGAAGGCAACGAAGAGGCTTTGAAAGCAAGGCAGAATTGCAGGAAACAGATTTCAGGAGGTAGATTCGAATCGCCTTGAAAGCACATGAAAAGCGGCAAAACGTGGACAATGATGCCCTTGGCCAAAAAGGGCGTATGCGTTTTTTCCTGAATATATTCAGGAAAAAACGCATACGCCCTTTTTGGCCAACCAAGCAACCTGGAAAGGCCAATCAGCGCTCCAAAGAAGTCTCGCTTCCCAGCGGGCAAAAGGGCCATGCGGAAAAAAGTGTCCAAACCAGAAATGCAGGACCGGCCATGGAGAAATGGGAGCCTTGCTACGCTGATGGGTGGGATGTAAATTGCCAACAGCCACTCTGGAGAAGTGTACGGTGTGTTCTGAAACATCTAAAAAACACAGCTTGGAGAGCATAGGGCACTTCCACTCATGGGCGTATAAATTGGGAAAACTAAAAATCAGCAAGACACAGGCACCCCAAAGTTTAGGGCTGCTCTGTTGACAAGAACCCCCACTTCATTACACCTTAAATATCCTAGGAAAGCGAAAAATGGATAAAGAAGTTGGGGTCCTCATGTACAATGGAATATCACTCAGCCATGAAATCCACGTCATAAGGCTAGTAGCAGCACGATGAGTGGATTTAGGTACGACGATTCTAAGTGAAATAAGTCACACAGAAAAAGACACTTATCATAAGATATCACTTCTAGAGGGAATGTAAAAACCGCTACACTTGAACTGAATTACAAAACAGAACAGAGTCACACGTTTAGAAAACACACTATGGCTGCTGAACGGGAAAGGTGAGGTGGGGTGATGCATAAAACAAGGGTTTCAAATTAGCTCAGATACCGTTCCATAAACCCAATATGTAAGAGACAAGACCTATTCCTTTTTCAGTGAACTGGACTCAACACCCCCTATTCACCGCACAAGAATATATCTGACTAGTAAGAATCTTCAAACCTATGTATTGATATCTCTCTGTAAGTGAGTCAAGGGGGTGTAAAGCGGCATAAACACAGCCGTGAAAAGCAGCTAAACCCCATTATAAAAATAAATTACTTTTCAAAACCCGTGAAACAAAGGCAGTGAAAGAGAGAGAAATTCTTACAAAATTCGTTCAGGGGCTGTGATGCAACCTGGATTGACCAAATCTAGACCCACAGCTGATTGAGACATAAGGGTGGACACTCTTGGGGCTGAGAGGTTCGGTGAGGTTGGGTGAGCCAACGCAGACCCTTTCAAGTAATACTGCATGGTACCCATCCCATGGGTCCCAAATCTCCAGGTTCAAGGGCATCTTCCTACGTCGAAAACAGGCATGAGAAACCCAGAAGATGGTACACCGTGTGATCGGGAAAGGTTTCTAAAACGCACCTCATTTCTCATCTCCTTTGCTCGGGTTCGCCATTCCAGCCGATTTACTAGCCATCTCCCTCCTTGGAGAATCAGCACCTTTAACCTCCTGTTCCGTACAGGTTGCAATTTGTCCTGAGGATGAACGGGAAGAGGGGGAACCAATGAGAGACTAGCTCTAGGTGTTGGGACAGGCACAGGTCACTCTATTTTCCCATCAGGAAGGAGAATTAAGCACAAGCTCAGCCTGCCCCCCAGAACCAGAAGAGGGCCTGAAGCAATCCTGCGCTTTTGCGGCCAGCTCCCAAAAAAGCGAGTTGAAAAATGGAGCTCAGGGGCACTGCAATTCACAAACCTGCAGAGTTTTAAATGATACCTCTCGTCCACAAATATATTAAGGGAAGGCAATGAAGAGGCTTTGAAAGCAAGGCAGAATTGCAGGAAACAGATTTCAGGAGGTAGATTCGAATCGCCTTGAAAGCACATGAAAAGCGGCAAAACGTGGACAATGATGCCCTTGGCCAAAAAGGGCGTATGCGTTTTTTCCTGAATATATTCAGGAAAAAACGCATACGCCCTTTTTGGCCAACCAAGCAACCTGGAAAGGCCAATCAGCGCTCCAAAGAAGTCTCGCTTCCCAGCGGGCAAAAGGGCCATGCGGAAAAAAGTGTCCAAACCAGAAATGCAGGACCGGCCATGGAGAAATGGGAGCCTTGCTACGCTGATGGGTGGGATGTAAATTGCCAACAGCCACTCTGGAGAAGTGTACGGTGTGTTCTGAAACATCTAAAAAACACAGCTTGGAGAGCATAGGGCACTTCCACTCATGGGCGTATAAATTGGGAAAACTAAAAATCAGCAAGACACAGGCACCCCAAAGTTTAGGGCTGCTCTGTGGACAAGAACCCCCACTTCATTACACCTTAAATATCCTAGGAAAGAGAAAAATGGATAAAGAAGTTGTGGTCCTCATGTACAATGGAATATCACTCAGCCATGAAATCCACGTCATAAGGCTAGTAGCAGCACGATGAGTGGATTTAGGTACGACGATTCTAAGTGAAATAAGTCACACAGAAAAAGACACTTATCATAAGATATCACTTCGAGAGGGAATGTAAAAACCGCTACACTTGAACTGAATTACAAAACAGAACAGAGTCACACGTTTAGAAAACACACTATGGCTGCTGAACGGGAAAGGTGAGGTGGGGTGATGCATAAAACAAGGGTTTCAAATTAGCTCAGATACCGTTCCATAAACCCAATATGTAAGAGACAAGACCTATTCCTTTTTCAGTGAACTGGACTCAACACCCCCTATTCACCGCACAAGAATATATCTGACTAGTAAGAATCTTCAAACCTATGTATTGATATCTCTCTGTAAGTGAGTCAAGGGGGTGTAAAGCGGCATAAACACAGCGTGAAAAGCAGCTAAACCCCATTATAAAAATAAATTACTTTTCAAAACCCGTGAAACAAAGACAGTGAAAGAGAGAGAAATTCTTACAAAATTCGTTCAGGGGCTGTGATGCAACCTGGATTGACCATATCTAGACCCACAGCTGATTGAGACATAAGGGTGGACACTCTTGGGGCTGAGAGGTTCGGTGAGGTTGGGTGAGCCAACGCAGACCCTTTCAAGTAATACTGCATGGTACCCATCCCATGGGTCCCAAATCTCCAGGTTCAAGGGCATCTTCCTACGTCGAAAACAGGCATGAGAAACCCAGAAGATGGTACACCGTGTGATCGGGAAAGGTTTCTAAAACGCACCTCATTTCTCATCTCCTTTGCTCGGGTTCGCCATTCCAGCCGATTTACTAGCCATCTCCCTCCTTGGAGAATCAGCACCTTTAACCTCCTGTTCCGTACAGGTTGCAATTTGTCCTGAGGATGAAGGGGAAGAGGGGGAACCATTGAGAGACTAGCTCTAGGTGTTGGGACAGGCACAGGTCACTCTATTTTCCCATCAGGAAGAAGAATTAAGCACAAGCTCAGCCTGCCCCCCAGAACCAGAAGAGGGCCTGAAGCAATCCTGCGCTTTTGCGGCCAGCTCCCAAAAAAGCGAGTTGAAAAATGGAGCTCAGGGGCACTGCAATTCACAAACCTGCAGAGTTTTAAATGATACCTCTCGTCCACAAATATATTAAGGGAAGGCAACGAAGAGGCTTTGAAAGCAAGGCAGAATTGCAGGAAACAGATTTCAGGAGGTAGATTCGAATCGCCTTGAAAGCACATGAAAAGCGGCAAAACGTGGACAATGATGCCCTTGGCCAAAAAGGGCGTATGCGTTTTTTCCTGAATATATTCAGGAAAAAACGCATACGCCCTTTTTGGCCAACCAAGCAACCTGGAAAGGCCAATCAGCGCTCCAAAGAAGTCTCGCTTCCCAGCGGGCAAAAGGGCCATGCGGAAAAAAGTGTCCAAACCAGAAATGCAGGACCGGCCATGGAGAAATGGGAGCCTTGCTACGCTGATGGGTGGGATGTAAATTGCCAACAGCCACTCTGGAGAAGTGTACGGTGTGTTCTGAAACATCTAAAAAACACAGCTTGGAGAGCATAGGGCACTTCCACTCATGGGCGTATAAATTGGGAAAACTAAAAATCAGCAAGACACAGGCACCCCAAAGTTTAGGGCTGCTCTGTTGACAAGAACCCCCACTTCATTACACCTTAAATATCCTAGGAAAGCGAAAAATGGATAAAGTAGTTGTGGTCCTCATGTACAATGGAATATCACTCAGCCATGAAATCCACGTCATAAGGCTAGTAGCAGCACGATGAGTGGATTTAGGTACGACGATTCTAAGTGAAATAAGTCACACAGAAAAAGACACTTATCATAAGATATCACTTCTAGAGGGAATGTAAAAACCGCTACACTTGAACTGAATTACAAAACAGAACAGAGTCACACGTTTAGAAAACACACTATGGCTGCTGAACGGGAAAGGTGAGGTGGGGTGATGCATAAAACAAGGGTTTCAAATTAGCTCAGATACCGTTCCATAAACCCAATATGTAAGAGACAAGACCTATTCCTTTTTCAGTGAACTGGACTCAACACCCCCTATTCACCGCACAAGAATATATCTGACTAGTAAGAATCTTCAAACCTATGTATTGATATCTCTCTGTAAGTGAGTCAAGGGGGTGTAAAGCGGCATAAACACAGCGTGAAAAGCAGCTAAACCCCATTATAAAAATAAATTACTTTTCAAAACCCGTGAAACAAAGGCAGTGAAAGAGAGAGAAATTCTTACAAAATTCGTTCAGGGGCTGTGATGCAACCTGGATTGACCATATCTAGACCCACAGCTGATTGAGACATAAGGGTGGACACTCTTGGGGCTGAGAGGTTCGGTGAGGTTGGGTGAGCCAACGCAGACCCTTTCAAGTAATACTGCATGGTACCCATCCCATGGGTCCCAAATCTCCAGGTTCAAGGGCATCTTCCTACATCGAAAACAGGCATGAGAAACCCAGAAGATGGTACACCGTGTGTTCGGGAAAGGTTTCTAAAACGCACCTCATTTCTCATCTCCTTTGCTCGGGTTCGCCATTCCAGCCGATTTACTAGCCATCTCCCTCCTTGGAGAATCAGCACCTTTAACCTCCTGTTCCGTACAGGTTGCAATTTGTCCTGAGGATGAACGGGAAGAGGGGGAACCAATGAGAGACTAGCTCTAGGTGTTGGGACAGGCACAGGTCACTCTATTTTCCCATCAGGAAGGAGAATTAAGCACAAGCTCAGCCTGCCCCCCAGAACCAGAAGAGGGCCTGAAGCAATCCTGCGCTTTTGCGGCCAGCTCCCAAAAAAGCGAGTTGAAAAATGGAGCTCAGGGGCACTGCAATTCACAAACCTGCAGAGTTTTAAATGATACCTCTCGTCCACAAATATATTAAGGGAAGGCAACGAAGAGGCTTTGAAAGCAAGGCAGAATTGCAGGAAACAGATTTCAGGAGGTAGATTCGAATCGCCTTGAAAGCACATGAAAAGCGGCAAAACGTGGACAATGATGCCCTTGGCCAAAAAGGGCGTATGCGTTTTTTCCTGAATATATTCAGGAAAAAACGCATACGCCCTTTTTGGCCAACCAAGCAACCTGGAAAGGCCAATCAGCGCTCCAAAGAAGTCTCGCTTCCCAGCGGGCAAAAGGGCCATGCGGAAAAAAGTGTCCAAACCAGAAATGCAGGACCGGCCATGGAGAAATGGGAGCCTTGCTACGCTGATGGGTGGGATGTAAATTGCCAACAGCCACTCTGGAGAAGTGTACGGTGTGTTCTGAAACATCTAAAAAACACAGCTTGGAGAGCATAGGGCACTTCCACTCATGGGCGTATAAATTGGGAAAACTAAAAATCAGCAAGACACAGGCACCCCAAAGTTTAGGGCTGCTCTGTTGACAAGAACCCCCACTTCATTACACCTTAAATATCCTAGGAAAGCGAAAAATGGATAAAGAAGTTGGGGTCCTCATGTACAATGGAATATCACTCAGCCATGAAATCCACGTCATAAGGCTAGTAGCAGCACGATGAGTGGATTTAGGTACGACGATTCTAAGTGAAATAAGTCACACAGAAAAAGACACTTATCATAAGATATCACTTCTAGAGGGAATGTAAAAACCGCTACACTTGAACTGAATTACAAAACAGAACAGAGTCACACGTTTAGAAAACACACTATGGCTGCTGAACGGGAAAGGTGAGGTGGGGTGATGCATAAAACAAGGGTTTCAAATTAGCTCAGATACCGTTCCATAAACCCAATAAGTAAGAGACAAGACCTATTCCTTTTTCAGTGAACTGGACTCAACACCCCCTATTCACCGCACAAGAATATATCTGACTAGTAAGAATCTTCAAACCTATGTATTGATATCTCTCTGTAAGTGAGTCAAGGGGGTGTAAAGCGGCATAAACACAGCCGTGAAAAGCAGCTAAACCCCATTATAAAAATAAATTACTTTTCAAAACCCGTGAAACAAAGGCAGTGAAAGAGAGAGAAATTCTTACAAAATTCGTTCAGGGGCTGTGATGCAACCTGGATTGACCATATCTAGACCCACAGCTGATTGAGACATAAGGGTGGACACTCTTGGGGCTGAGAGGTTCGGTGAGGTTGGGTGAGCCAACGCAGACCCTTTCAAGTAATACTGCATGGTACCCATCCCATGGGTCCCAAATCTCCAGGTTCAAGGGCATCTTCCTACGTCGAAAACAGGCATGAGAAACCCAGAAGATGGTACACTGTGTGATCGGGAAAGGTTTCTAAAACGCACCTCATTTCTCATCTCCTTTGCTCGGGTTCGCCATTCCAGCCGATTTACTAGCCATCTCCCTCCTTGGAGAATCAGCACCTTTACCCTCCTGTTCCGTACAGGTTGCAAATTGTCCTGAGGATGAACGGGAAGAGGGGGAACCAATGAGAGACTAGCTCTAGGTGTTGGGACAGGCACAGGTCACTCTATTTTCCCATCAGGAAGGAGAATTAAGCACAAGCTCAGCCTGCCCCCCAGAACCAGAAGAGGGCCTGAAGCAATCCTGCGCTTTTGCGGCCAGCTCCCAAAAAAGCGAGTTGAAAAATGGAGCTCAGGGGCACTGCAATTCACAAACCTGCAGAGTTTTAAATGATACCTCTCGTCCACAAATATATTAAGGGAAGGCAATGAAGAGGCTTTGAAAGCAAGGCAGAATTGCAGGAAACAGATTTCAGGAGGTAGATTCGAATCGCCTTGAAAGCACATGAAAAGCGGCAAAACGTGGACAATGATGCCCTTGGCCAAAAAGGGCGTATGCGTTTTTTCCTGAATATATTCAGGAAAAAACGCATACGCCCTTTTTGGCCAACCAAGCAACCTGGAAAGGCCAATCAGCGCTCCAAAGAAGTCTCGCTTCCCAGCGGGCAAAAGGGCCATGCGGAAAAAAGTGTCCAAACCAGAAATGCAGGACCGGCCATGGAGAAATGGGAGCCTTGCTACGCTGATGGGTGGGATGTAAATTGCCAACAGCCACTCTGGAGAAGTGTACGGTGTGTTCTGAAACATCTAAAAAACACAGCTTGGAGAGCATAGGGCACTTCCACTCATGGGCGTATAAATTGGGAAAACTAAAAATCAGCAAGACACAGGCACCCCAAAGTTTAGGGCTGCTCTGTGGACAAGAACCCCCACTTCATTACACCTTAAATATCCTAGGAAAGAGAAAAATGGATAAAGAAGTTGTGGTCCTCATGTACAATGGAATATCACTCAGCCATGAAATCCACGTCATAAGGCTAGTAGCAGCACGATGAGTGGATTTAGGTACGACGATTCTAAGTGAAATAAGTCACACAGAAAAAGACACTTATCATAAGATATCACTTCGAGAGGGAATGTAAAAACCGCTACACTTGAACTGAATTACAAAACAGAACAGAGTCACACGTTTAGAAAACACACTATGGCTGCTGAACGGGAAAGGTGAGGTGGGGTGATGCATAAAACAAGGGTTTCAAATTAGCTCAGATACCGTTCCATAAACCCAATAAGTAAGAGACAAGACCTATTCCTTTTTCAGTGAACTGGACTCAACACCCCCTATTCACCGCACAAGAATATATCTGACTAGTAAGAATCTTCAAACCTATGTATTGATATCTCTCTGTAAGTGAGTCAAGGGGGTGTAAAGCGGCATAAACACAGCCGTGAAAAGCAGCTAAACCCCATTATAAAAATAAATTACTTTTCAAAACCCGTGAAACAAAGGCAGTGAAAGAGAGAGAAATTCTTACAAAATTCGTTCAGGGGCTGTGATGCAACCTGGATTGACCATATCTAGACCCACAGCTGATTGAGACATAAGGGTGGACACTCTTGGGGCTGAGAGGTTCGGTGAGGTTGGGTGAGCCAACGCAGACCCTTTCAAGTAATACTGCATGGTACCCATCCCATGGGTCCCAAATCTCCAGGTTCAAGGGCATCTTCCTACGTCGAAAACAGGCATGAGAAACCCAGAAGATGGTACACTGTGTGATCGGGAAAGGTTTCTAAAACGCACCTCATTTCTCATCTCCTTTGCTCGGGTTCGCCATTCCAGCCGATTTACTAGCCATCTCCCTCCTTGGAGAATCAGCACCTTTACCCTCCTGTTCCGTACAGGTTGCAATTTGTCCTGAGGATGAACGGGAAGAGGGGGAACCAATGAGAGACTAGCTCTAGGTGTTGGGACAGGCACAGGTCACTCTATTTTCCCATCAGGAAGGAGAATTAAGCACAAGCTCAGCCTGCCCCCCAGAACCAGAAGAGGGCCTGAAGCAATCCTGCGCTTTTGCGGCCAGCTCCCAAAAAAGCGAGTTGAAAAATGGAGCTCAGGGGCACTGCAATTCACAAACCTGCAGAGTTTTAAATGATACCTCTCGTCCACAAATATATTAAGGGAAGGCAACGAAGAGGCTTTGAAAGCAAGGCAGAATTGCAGGAAACAGATTTCAGGAGGTAGATTCGAATCGCCTTGAAAGCACATGAAAAGCGGCAAAACGTGGACAATGATGCCCTTGGCCAAAAAGGGCGTATGCGTTTTTTCCTGAATATATTCAGGAAAAAACGCATACGCCCTTTTTGGCCAACCAAGCAACCTGGAAAGGCCAATCAGCGCTCCAAAGAAGTCTCGCTTCCCAGCGGGCAAAAGGGCCATGCGGAAAAAAGTGTCCAAACCAGAAATGCAGGACCGGCCATGGAGAAATGGGAGCCTTGCTACGCTGATGGGTGGGATGTAAATTGCCAACAGCCACTCTGGAGAAGTGTACGGTGTGTTCTGAAACATCTAAAAAACACAGCTTGGAGAGCATAGGGCACTTCCACTCATGGGCGTATAAATTGGGAAAACTAAAAATCAGCAACACACAGGCACCCCAAAGTTTAGGGCTGCTCTGTTGACAAGAACCCCCACTTCATTACACCTTAAATATCCTAGGAAAGCGAAAAATGGATAAAGAAGTTGGGGTCCTCATGTACAATGGAATATCACTCAGCCATGAAATCCACGTCATAAGGCTAGTAGCAGCACGATGAGTGGATTTAGGTACGACGATTCTAAGTGAAATAAGTCACACAGAAAAAGACACTTATCATAAGATATCACTTCTAGAGGGAATGTAAAAACCGCTACACTTGAACTGAATTACAAAACAGAACAGAGTCACACGTTTAGAAAACACACTATGGCTGCTGAACGGGAAAGGTGAGGTGGGGTGATGCATAAAACAAGGGTTTCAAATTAGCTCAGATACCGTTCCATAAACCCAATAAGTAAGAGACAAGACCTATTCCTTTTTCAGTGAACTGGACTCAACACCCCCTATTCACCGCACAAGAATATATCTGACTAGTAAGAATCTTCAAACCTATGTATTGATATCTCTCTGTAAGTGAGTCAAGGGGGTGTAAAGCGGCATAAACACAGCCGTGAAAAGCAGCTAAACCCCATTATAAAAATAAATTACTTTTCAAAACCCGTGAAACAAAGGCAGTGAAAGAGAGAGAAATTCTTACAAAATTCGTTCAGGGGCTGTGATGCAACCTGGATTGACCATATCTAGACCCACAGCTGATTGAGACATAAGGGTGGACACTCTTGGGGCTGAGAGGTTCGGTGAGGTTGGGTGAGCCAACGCAGACCCTTTCAAGTAATACTGCATGGTACCCATCCCATGGGTCCCAAATCTCCAGGTTCAAGGGCATCTTCCTACGTCGAAAACAGGCATGAGAAACCCAGAAGATGGTACACTGTGTGATCGGGAAAGGTTTCTAAAACGCACCTCATTTCTCATCTCCTTTGCTCGGGTTCGCCATTCCAGCCGATTTACTAGCCATCTCCCTCCTTGGAGAATCAGCACCTTTACCCTCCTGTTCCGTACAGGTTGCAAATTGTCCTGAGGATGAACGGGAAGAGGGGGAACCAATGAGAGACTAGCTCTAGGTGTTGGGACAGGCACAGGTCACTCTATTTTCCCATCAGGAAGGAGAATTAAGCACAAGCTCAGCCTGCCCCCCAGAACCAGAAGAGGGCCTGAAGCAATCCTGCGCTTTTGCGGCCAGCTCCCAAAAAAGCGAGTTGAAAAATGGAGCTCAGGGGCACTGCAATTCACAAACCTGCAGAGTTTTAAATGATACCTCTCGTCCACAAATATATTAAGGGAAGGCAATGAAGAGGCTTTGAAAGCAAGGCAGAATTGCAGGAAACAGATTTCAGGAGGTAGATTCGAATCGCCTTGAAAGCACATGAAAAGCGGCAAAACGTGGACAATGATGCCCTTGGCCAAAAAGGGCGTATGCGTTTTTTCCTGAATATATTCAGGAAAAAACGCATACGCCCTTTTTGGCCAACCAAGCAACCTGGAAAGGCCAATCAGCGCTCCAAAGAAGTCTCGCTTCCCAGCGGGCAAAAGGGCCATGCGGAAAAAAGTGTCCAAACCAGAAATGCAGGACCGGCCATGGAGAAATGGGAGCCTTGCTACGCTGATGGGTGGGATGTAAATTGCCAACAGCCACTCTGGAGAAGTGTACGGTGTGTTCTGAAACATCTAAAAAACACAGCTTGGAGAGCATAGGGCACTTCCACTCATGGGCGTATAAATTGGGAAAACTAAAAATCAGCAAGACACAGGCACCCCAAAGTTTAGGGCTGCTCTGTGGACAAGAACCCCCACTTCATTACACCTTAAATATCCTAGGAAAGAGAAAAATGGATAAAGAAGTTGTGGTCCTCATGTACAATGGAATATCACTCAGCCATGAAATCCACGTCATAAGGCTAGTAGCAGCACGATGAGTGGATTTAGGTACGACGATTCTAAGTGAAATAAGTCACACAGAAAAAGACACTTATCATAAGATATCACTTCGAGAGGGAATGTAAAAACCGCTACACTTGAACTGAATTACAAAACAGAACAGAGTCACACGTTTAGAAAACACACTATGGCTGCTGAACGGGAAAGGTGAGGTGGGGTGATGCATAAAACAAGGGTTTCAAATTAGCTCAGATACCGTTCCATAAACCCAATATGTAAGAGACAAGACCTATTCCTTTTTCAGTGAACTGGACTCAACACCCCCTATTCACCGCACAAGAATATATCTGACTAGTAAGAATCTTCAAACCTATGTATTGATATCTCTCTGTAAGTGAGTCAAGGGGGTGTAAAGCGGCATAAACACAGCGTGAAAAGCAGCTAAACCCCATTATAAAAATAAATTACTTTTCAAAACCCGTGAAACAAAGGCAGTGAAAGAGAGAGAAATTCTTACAAAATTCGTTCAGGGGCTGTGATGCAACCTGGATTGACCATATCTAGACCCACAGCTGATTGAGACATAAGGGTGGACACTCTTGGGGCTGAGAGGTTCGGTGAGGTTGGGTGAGCCAACGCAGACCCTTTCAAGTAATACTGCATGGTACCCATCCCATGGGTCCCAAATCTCCAGGTTCAAGGGCATCTTCCTACATCGAAAACAGGCATGAGAAACCCAGAAGATGGTACACCGTGTGATCGGGAAAGGTTTCTAAAACGCACCTCATTTCTCATCTCCTTTGCTCGGGTTCGCCATTCCAGCCGATTTACTAGCCATCTCCCTCCTTGGAGAATCAGCACCTTTAACCTCCTGTTCCGTACAGGTTGCAATTTGTCCTGAGGATGAACGGGAAGAGGGGGAACCAATGAGAGACTAGCTCTAGGTGTTGGGACAGGCACAGGTCACTCTATTTTCCCATCAGGAAGGAGAATTAAGCACAAGCTCAGCCTGCCCCCCAGAACCAGAAGAGGGCCTGAAGCAATCCTGCGCTTTTGCGGCCAGCTCCCAAAAAAGCGAGTTGAAAAATGGAGCTCAGGGGCACTGCAATTCACAAACCTGCAGAGTTTTAAATGATACCTCTCGTCCACAAATATATTAAGGGAAGGCAACGAAGAGGCTTTGAAAGCAAGGCAGAATTGCAGGAAACAGATTTCAGGAGGTAGATTCGAATCGCCTTGAAAGCACATGAAAAGCGGCAAAACGTGGACAATGATGCCCTTGGCCAAAAAGGGCGTATGCGTTTTTTCCTGAATATATTCAGGAAAAAACGCATACGCCCTTTTTGGCCAACCAAGCAACCTGGAAAGGCCAATCAGCGCTCCAAAGAAGTCTCGCTTCCCAGCGGGCAAAAGGGCCATGCGGAAAAAAGTGTCCAAACCAGAAATGCAGGACCGGCCATGGAGAAATGGGAGCCTTGCTACGCTGATGGGTGGGATGTAAATTGCCAACAGCCACTCTGGAGAAGTGTACGGTGTGTTCTGAAACATCTAAAAAACACAGCTTGGAGAGCATAGGGCACTTCCACTCATGGGCGTATAAATTGGGAAAACTAAAAATCAGCAAGACACAGGCACCCCAAAGTTTAGGGCTGCTCTGTGGACAAGAACCCCCACTTCATTACACCTTAAATATCCTAGGAATGAGAAAAATGGATAAAGAAGTTGTGGTCCTCATGTACAATGGAATATCACTCAGCCATGAAATCCACGTCATAAGGCTAGTAGCAGCACGATGAGTGGATTTAGGTACGACGATTCTAAGTGAAATAAGTCACACAGAAAAAGACACTTATCATAAGATATCACTTCGAGAGGGAATGTAAAAACCGCTACACTTGAACTGAATTACAAAACAGAACAGAGTCACACGTTTAGAAAACACACTATGGCTGCTGAACGGGAAAGGTGAGGTGGGGTGATGCATAAAACAAGGGTTTCAAATTAGCTCAGATACCGTTCCATAAACCCAATATGTAAGAGACAAGACCTATTCCTTTTTCAGTGAACTGGACTCAACACCCCCTATTCACCGCACAAGAATATATCTGACTAGTAAGAATCTTCAAACCTATGTATTGATATCTCTCTGTAAGTGAGTCAAGGGGGTGTAAAGCGGCATAAACACAGCGTGAAAAGCAGCTAAACCCCATTATAAAAATAAATTACTTTTCAAAACCCGTGAAACAAAGGCAGTGAAAGAGAGAGAAATTCTTCCAAAATTCGTTCAGGGGCTGTGATGCAACCTGGATTGACCATATCTAGACCCACAGCTGATTGAGACATAAGGGTGGACACTCTTGGGGCTGAGAGGTTCGGTGAGGTTGGGTGAGCCAACGCAGACCCTTTCAAGTAATACTGCATGGTACCCATCCCATGGGTCCCAAATCTCCAGGTTCAAGGGCATCTTCCTACGTCGAAAACAGGCATGAGAAACCCAGAAGATGGTACACCGTGTGATCGGGAAAGGTTTCTAAAACGCACCTCATTTCTCATCTCCTTTGCTCGGGTTCGCCATTCCAGCCGATTTACTAGCCATCTCCCTCCTTGGAGAATCAGCACCTTTAACCTCCTGTTCCGTACAGGTTGCAATTTGTCCTGAGGATGAACGGGAAGAGGGGGAACCAATGAGAGACTAGCTCTAGGTGTTGGGACAGGCACAGGTCACTCTATTTTCCCATCAGGAAGGAGAATTAAGCACAAGCTCAGCCTGCCCCCCAGAACCAGAAGAGGGCCTGAAGCAATCCTGCGCTTTTGCGGCCAGCTCCCAAAAAAGCGAGTTGAAAAATGGAGCTCAGGGGCACTGCAATTCACAAACCTGCAGAGTTTTAAATGATACCTCTCGTCCACAAATATATTAAGGGAAGGCAACGAAGAGGCTTTGAAAGCAAGGCAGAATTGCAGGAAACAGATTTCAGGAGGTAGATTCGAATCGCCTTGAAAGCACATGAAAAGCGGCAAAACGTGGACAATGATGCCCTTGGCCAAAAAGGGCGTATGCGTTTTTTCCTGAATATATTCAGGAAAAAACGCATACGCCCTTTTTGGCCAACCAAGCAACCTGGAAAGGCCAATCAGCGCTCCAAAGAAGTCTCGCTTCCCAGCGGGCAAAAGGGCCATGCGGAAAAAAGTGTCCAAACCAGAAATGCAGGACCGGCCATGGAGAAATGGGAGCCTTGCTACGCTGATGGGTGGGATGTAAATTGCCAACAGCCACTCTGGAGAAGTGTACGGTGTGTTCTGAAACATCTAAAAAACACAGCTTGGAGAGCATAGGGCACTTCCACTCATGGGCGTATAAATTGGGAAAACTAAAAATCAGCAAGACACAGGCACCCCAAAGTTTAGGGCTGCTCTGTTGACAAGAACCCCCACTTCATTACACCTTAAATATCCTAGGAAAGCGAAAAATGGATAAAGAAGTTGGGGTCCTCATGTACAATGGAATATCACTCAGCCATGAAATCCACGTCATAAGGCTAGTAGCAGCACGATGAGTGGATTTAGGTACGACGATTCTAAGTGAAATAAGTCACACAGAAAAAGACACTTATCATAAGATATCACTTCTAGAGGGAATGTAAAAACCGCTACACTTGAACTGAATTACAAAACAGAACAGAGTCACACGTTTAGAAAACACACTATGGCTGCTGAACGGGAAAGGTGAGGTGGGGTGATGCATAAAACAAGGGTTTCAAATTAGCTCAGATACCGTTCCATAAACCCAATATGTAAGAGACAAGACCTATTCCTTTTTCAGTGAACTGGACTCAACACCCCCGATTCACCGCACAAGAATATATCTGACTAGTAAGAATCTTCAAACCTATGTATTGATATCTCTCTGTAAGTGAGTCAAGGGGGTGTAAAGCGGCATAAACACAGCCGTGAAAAGCAGCTAAACCCCATTATAAAAATAAATTACTTTTCAAAACCCGTGAAACAAAGGCAGTGAAAGAGAGAGAAATTCTTACAAAATTCGTTCAGGGGCTGTGATGCAACCTGGATTGACCAAATCTAGACCCACAGCTGATTGAGACATAAGGGTGGACACTCTTGGGGCTGAGAGGTTCGGTGAGGTTGGGTGAGCCAACGCAGACCCTTTCAAGTAATACTGCATGGTACCCATCCCATGGGTCCCAAATCTCCAGGTTCAAGGGCATCTTCCTACGTCGAAAACAGGCATGAGAAACCCAGAAGATGGTACACCGTGTGATCGGGAAAGGTTTCTAAAACGCACCTCATTTCTCATCTCCTTTGCTCGGGTTCGCCATTCCAGCCGATTTACTAGCCATCTCCCTCCTTGGAGAATCAGCACCTTTAACCTCCTGTTCCGTACAGGTTGCAATTTGTCCTGAGGATGAAGGGGAAGAGGGGGAACCAATGAGAGACTAGCTCTAGGTGTTGGGACAGGCACAGGTCACTCTATTTTCCCATCAGGAAGAAGAATTAAGCACAAGCTCAGCCTGCCCCCCAGAACCAGAAGAGGGCCTGAAGCAATCCTGCGCTTTTGCGGCCAGCTCCCAAAAAAGCGAGTTGAAAAATGGAGCTCAGGGGCACTGCAATTCACAAACCTGCAGAGTTTTAAATGATACCTCTCGTCCACAAATATATTAAGGGAAGGCAACGAAGAGGCTTTGAAAGCAAGGCAGAATTGCAGGAAACAGATTTCAGGAGGTAGATTCGAATCGCCTTGAAAGCACATGAAAAGCGGCAAAACGTGGACAATGATGCCCTTGGCCAA
This sequence comes from Balaenoptera acutorostrata, assembly GCF_949987535.1. Lineage (NCBI taxonomy): Eukaryota > Metazoa > Chordata > Mammalia > Artiodactyla > Balaenopteridae > Balaenoptera > Balaenoptera acutorostrata. Next base: position 358,557 of record NW_026646190.1, read on the forward strand.
AAAGGGCGTATGCGTTTTTTCCTGAATATATTCAGGAAAAAACGCATACGCCCTTTTTGGCCAACCAAGCAACCTGGAAAGGCCAATCAGCGCTCCAAAGAAGTCTCGCTTCCCAGCGGGCAAAAGGGCCATGCGGAAAAAAGTGTCCAAACCAGAAATGCAGGACCGGCCATGGAGAAATGGGAGCCTTGCTACGCTGATGGGTGGGATGTAAATTGCCAACAGCCACTCTGGAGAAGTGTACGGTGTGTTCTGAAACATCTAAAAAACACAGCTTGGAGAGCATAGGGCACTTCCACTCATGGGCGTATAAATTGGGAAAACTAAAAATCAGCAAGACACAGGCACCCCAAAGTTTAGGGCTGCTCTGTTGACAAGAACCCCCACTTCATTACACCTTAAATATCCTAGGAAAGCGAAAAATGGATAAAGAAGTTGGGGTCCTCATGTACAATGGAATATCACTCAGCCATGAAATCCACGTCATAAGGCTAGTAGCAGCACGATGAGTGGATTTAGGTACGACGATTCTAAGTGAAATAAGTCACACAGAAAAAGACACTTATCATAAGATATCACTTCTAGAGGGAATGTAAAAACCGCTACACTTGAACTGAATTACAAAACAGAACAGAGTCACACGTTTAGAAAACACACTATGGCTGCTGAACGGGAAAGGTGAGGTGGGGTGATGCATAAAACAAGGGTTTCAAATTAGCTCAGATACCGTTCCATAAACCCAATATGTAAGAGACAAGACCTATTCCTTTTTCAGTGAACTGGACTCAACACCCCCGATTCACCGCACAAGAATATATCTGACTAGTAAGAATCTTCAAACCTATGTATTGATATCTCTCTGTAAGTGAGTCAAGGGGGTGTAAAGCGGCATAAACACAGCCGTGAAAAGCAGCTAAACCCCATTATAAAAATAAATTACTTTTCAAAACCCGTGAAACAAAGGCAGTGAAAGAGAGAGAAATTCTTACAAAATTCGTTCAGGGGCTGTGATGCAACCTGGATTGACCAAATCTAGACCCACAGCTGATTGAGACATAAGGGTGGACACTCTTGGGGCTGAGAGGTTCGGTGAGGTTGGGTGAGCCAACGCAGACCCTTTCAAGTAATACTGCATGGTACCCATCCCATGGGTCCCAAATCTCCAGGTTCAAGGGCATCTTCCTACGTCGAAAACAGGCATGAGAAACCCAGAAGATGGTACACCGTGTGATCGGGAAAGGTTTCTAAAACGCACCTCATTTCTCATCTCCTTTGCTCGGGTTCGCCATTCCAGCCGATTTACTAGCCATCTCCCTCCTTGGAGAATCAGCACCTTTAACCTCCTGTTCCGTACAGGTTGCAATTTGTCCTGAGGATGAAGGGGAAGAGGGGGAACCAATGAGAGACTAGCTCTAGGTGTTGGGACAGGCACAGGTCACTCTATTTTCCCATCAGGAAGAAGAATTAAGCACAAGCTCAGCCTGCCCCCCAGAACCAGAAGAGGGCCTGAAGCAATCCTGCGCTTTTGCGGCCAGCTCCCAAAAAAGCGAGTTGAAAAATGGAGCTCAGGGGCACTGCAATTCACAAACCTGCAGAGTTTTAAATGATACCTCTCGTCCACAAATATATTAAGGGAAGGCAACGAAGAGGCTTTGAAAGCAAGGCAGAATTGCAGGAAACAGATTTCAGGAGGTAGATTCGAATCGCCTTGAAAGCACATGAAAAGCGGCAAAACGTGGACAATGATGCCCTTGGCCAAAAAGGGCGTATGCGTTTTTTCCTGAATATATTCAGGAAAAAACGCATACGCCCTTTTTGGCCAACCAAGCAACCTGGAAAGGCCAATCAGCGCTCCAAAGAAGTCTCGCTTCCCAGCGGGCAAAAGGGCCATGCGGAAAAAAGTGTCCAAACCAGAAATGCAGGACCGGCCATGGAGAAATGGGAGCCTTGCTACGCTGATGGGTGGGATGTAAATTGCCAACAGCCACTCTGGAGAAGTGTACGGTGTGTTCTGAAACATCTAAAAAACACAGCTTGGAGAGCATAGGGCACTTCCACTCATGGGCGTAGAAATTGGGAAAACTAAAAATCAGCAAGACACAGGCACCCCAAAGTTTAGGGCTGCTCTGTGGAAAAGAACCCCCACTTCATTACACCTTAAATATCCTAGGAAAGAGAAAAATGGATAAAGAAGTTGTGGTCCTCATGTACAATGGAATATCACTCAGCCATGAAATCCACGTCATAAGGCTAGTAGCAGCACGATGAGTGGATTTAGGTACGACGATTCTAAGTGAAATAAGTCACACAGAAAAAGACACTTATCATAAGATATCACTTAGAGAGGGAATGTAAAAACCGCTACACTTGAACTGAATTACAAAACAGAACAGAGTCACACGTTTAGGAAACACACTACGGCTGCTGAACGGGAAAGGTGAGGTGGGGTGATGCATAAAACAAGGGTTTCAAATTAGCTCAGATACCGTTCCATAAACCCAATATGTAAGAGACAAGACCTATTCCTTTTTCAGTGAACTGGACTCAACACCCCCGATTCACCGCACAAGAATATATCTGACTAGTAAGAATCTTCAAACCTATGTATTGATATCTCTCTGTAAGTGAGTCAAGGGGGTGTAAAGTGGCATAAACACAGCCGTGAAAAGCAGCTAAACCCCATTATAAAAATAAATTACTTTTCAAAACCCGTGAAACAAAGACAGTGAAAGAGAGAGAAATTCTTCCAAAATTCGTTCAGGGGCTGTGATGCAACCTGGATTGACCATATCTAGACCCACAGCTGATTGAGACATAAGGTTGGACACTCTTGGGGCTGAGAGGTTCGGTGAGGTTGGGTGAGCCAACGCAGACCCTTTCAAATAATACTGCATGGTACCCATCCCATGGGTCCCAAATCTCCAGGTTCAAGGGCATCTTCCTACGTCGAAAACAGGCATGAGAAACCCAGAAGATGGTACACCGTGTGATCAGAAAAGGTTTCTAAAACGCACCTCATTTCTCATCTCCTTTGCTTGGGTTCGCCATTCCAGCCGATTTACTAGCCATCTCCCTCCTTGGAGAATCAGCACCTTTAACCTCCTGTTCCGTACAGGTTGCAATTTGTCCTCAGGATGAACGGGAAGAGGGGGAACCAATGAGAGACTAGCTCTAGGTGTTGGGTCAGGCACAGGTCACTCTATTTTCCCATCAGGAAGAAGAATTAAGCACAAGCTCAGCCTGCCCCCCAGAACCAGAAGAGGGCCTGAAGCAATCCTGCGCTTTTGCGGTCAGCTCCCAAAAAAGCGAGTTGAAAAATGGAGCTCAGGGGCACTGCAATTCACAAACCTGCAGAGTTTTAAATGATACCTCTCGTCCACAAATATATTAAGGGAAGGCAACGAAGAGGCTCTGAAAGCAAGGCAGAATTGCAGGAAACAGATTTCAGGAGGTAGATTCGAATCGCCTTGAAAGCACATGAAAAGCGGCAAAACGTGGACAATGATGCCCTTGGCCAAAAAGGGCGTATGCGTTTTTTCCTGAATATATTCAGGAAAAAACGCATACGTCCTTTTTGGCCAACCAAGCAACCTGGAAAGGCCAATCAGCGCTCCAAAGAAGTCTCGCTTCCCAGCGGGCAAAAGGGCCATGCGGAAAAAAGTGTCCAAACCAGAAATGCAGGACCGGCCATGGAGAAATGGGAGCCTTGCTACGCTGATGGGTGGGATGTAAATTGCCAACAGCCACTCTGGAGAAGTGTACGGTGTGTTCTGAAACATCTAAAAAACACAGCTTGGAGAGCATAGGGCACTTCCACTCATGGGCGTATAAATTGGGAAAACTAAAAATCAGCAAGACACAGGCACCCCAAAGTTTAGGGCTGCTCTGTTGACAAGAACCCCCACTTCATTACACCTTAAATATCCTAGGAAAGAGAAAAATGGATAAAGAAGTTGGGGTCCTCATGTACAATGGAATATCACTCAGCCATGAAATCAACGTCATAAGGCTAGTAGCGGCACGATGAGTGGATTTAGGTACGACGATTCTAAGTGAAATAAGTCACACAGAAAAAGACACTTATCATAAGATATCACTTCTAGAGGGAATGTAAAAACCGCTACACTTGAACTGAATTACAAAACAGAACAGAGTCACACGTTTAGGAAACACACTACGGCTGCTGAACGGGAAAGGTGAGGTGGGTGATGCATAAAACAAGGGTTTCAAATTAGCTCAGATACCGTTCCATAAACCCAATATGTAAGAGACAAGACCTATGCCTTTTTCAGTGAACTGGACTCAACACCCCCTATTCACCGCACAAGAATATATCTGACTAGTAAGAATCTTCAAACCTATGTATTGATATCTCTCTGTAAGTGAGTCAAGGGGGTGTAAAGCGGCATAAACACAGCCGTGAAAAGCAGCTAAACCCCATTATAAAAATAAATTACTTTTCAAAACCCGTGAAACAAAGGCAGTGAAAGAGAGAGAAATTCTTACAAAATTCGTTCAGGGGCTGTGATGCAACCTGGATTGACCATATCTAGACCCACAGCTGATTGAGACATAAGGGTGGACACTCTTGGGGCTGAGAGGTTCGGTGAGGTTGGGTGAGCCAACGCAGACCCTTTCAAGTAATACTGCATGGTACCCATCCCATGGGTCCCAAATCTCCAGGTTCAAGGGCATCTTCCTACGTCGAAAACAGGCATGAGAAACCCAGAAGATGGTACACCGTGTGATCGGGAAAAGTTTCTAAAACGCACCTCATTTCTCATCTCCTTTGCTCGGGTTCGCCATTCCAGCTGATTTACTAGCCATCTCCCTCCTTGGAGAATCAGCACCTTTAACCTCCTGTTCCGTACAGGTTGCAATTTGTCCTGAGGATGAACGGGAAGAGGGGGAACCAATGAGAGACTAGCTCTAGGTGTTGGGACAGGCACAGGTCACTCTATTTTCCCATCAGGAAGAAGAATTAAGCACAAGCTCAGCCTGCCCCCCAGAACCAGAAGAGGGCCTGAAGCAATCCTGCGCTTTTGCGGCCAGCTCCCAAAAAAGCGAGTTGAAAAATGGAGCTCAGGGGCACTGCAATTCACAAACCTGCAGAGTTTTAAATGATACCTCTCGTCCACAAATATATTAAGGGAAGGCAACGAAGAGGCTTTGAAAGCAAGGCAGAATTGCAGGAAACAGATTTCAGGAGGTAGATTCGAATCGCCTTGAAAGCACATGAAAAGCGGCAAAACGTGGACAATGATGCCCTTGGCCAAAAAGGGCGTATGCGTTTTTTCCTGAATATATTCAGGAAAAAACGCATACGCCCTTTTTGGCCAACCAAGCAACCTGGAAAGGCCAATCAGCGCTCCAAAGAAGTCTCGCTTCCCAGCGGGCAAAAGGGCCATGCGGAAAAAAGTGTCCAAACCAGAAATGCAGGACCGGCCATGGAGAAATGGGAGCCTTGCTACGCTGATGGGTGGGATGTAAATTGCCAACAGCCACTCTGGAGAAGTGTACGGTGTGTTCTGAAACATCTAAAAAACACAGCTTGGAGAGCATAGGGCACTTCCACTCATGGCCGTATAAATTGGGAAAACTAAAAATCAGCAAGACACAGGCACCCCAAAGTTTAGGGCTGCTCTGTTGACAAGAACCCCCACTTCATTACACCTTAAATATCCTAGGAAAGAGAAAAATGGATAAAGAAGTTGTGGTCCTCATGTACAATGGAATATCACTCAGCCATGAAATCCACGTCATAAGGCTAGTAGCAGCACGATGAGTGGATTTAGGTACGACGATTCTAAGTGAAATAAGTCACACAGAAAAAGACACTTATCATAAGATATCACTTCTAGAGGGAATGTAAAAACCGCTACACTGGAACTGAATTACAAAACAGAACAGAGTCACACGTTTAGAAAACACACTATGGCTGCTGAACGGGAAAGGTGAGGTGGGGTGATGCATAAAACAAGGGTTTCAAATTAGCTCAGATACCGTTCCATAAACCCAATATGTAAGAGACAAGACCTATTCCTTTTTCAGTGAACTGGACTCAACACCCCCTATTCACCGCACAAGAATATATCTGACTAGTAAGAATCTTCAAACCTATGTATTGATATCTCTCTGTAAGTGAGTCAAGGGGGTGTAAAGCGGCATAAACACAGCCGTGAAAAGCAGCTAAACCCCATTATAAAAATAAATTACTTTTCAAAACCCGTGAAACAAAGGCAGTGAAAGAGAGAGAAATTCTTACAAAATTCGTTCAGGGGCTGTGATGCAACCTGGATTGACCATATCTAGACCCACAGCTGATTGAGACATAAGGGTGGACACTCTTGGGGCTGAGAGGTTCGGTGAGGTTGGGTGAGCCAACGCAGACCCTTTCAAGTAATACTGCATGGTACCCATCCCATGGGTCCCAAATCTCCAGGTTCAAGGGCATCTTCCTACGTCGAAAACAGGCATGAGAAACCCAGAAGATGGTACACCGTGTGATCGGGAAAGGTTTCTAAAACGCACCTCATTTCTCATCTCCTTTGCTCGGGTTCGCCATTCCAGCCGATTTACTAGCCATCTCCCTCCTTGGAGAATCAGCACCTTTAACCTCCTGTTCCGTACAGGTTGCAATTTGTCCTGAGGATGAACGGGAAGAGGGGGAACCAATGAGAGACTAGCTCTAGGTGTTGGGACAGGCACAGGTCACTCTATTTTCCCATCAGGAAGAAGAATTAAGCACAAGCTCAGCCTGCCCCCCAGAACCAGAAGAGGGCCTGAAGCAATCCTGCGCTTTTGCGGCCAGCTCCCAAAAAAGCGAGTTGAAAAATGGAGCTCAGGGGCACTGCAATTCACAAACCTGCAGAGTTTTAAATGATACCTCTCGTCCACAAATATATTAAGGGAAGGCAACGAAGAGGCTTTGAAAGCAAGGCAGAATTGCAGGAAACAGATTTCAGGAGGTAGATTCGAATCGCCTTGAAAGCACATGAAAAGCGGCAAAACGTGGACAATGATGCCCTTGGCCAAAAAGGGCGTATGCGTTTTTTCCTGAATATATTCAGGAAAAAACGCATACGCCCTTTTTGGCCAACCAAGCAACCTGGAAAGGCCAATCAGCGCTCCAAAGAAGTCTCGCTTCCCAGCGGGCAAAAGGGCCATGCGGAAAAAAGTGTCCAAACCAGAAATGCAGGACCGGCCATGGAGAAATGGGAGCCTTGCTACGCTGATGGGTGGGATGTAAATTGCCAACAGCCACTCTGGAGAAGTGTACGGTGTGTTCTGAAACATCTAAAAAACACAGCTTGGAGAGCATAGGGCACTTCCACTCATGGGCGTATAAATTGGGAAAACTAAAAATCAGCAAGACACAGGCACCCCAAAGTTTAGGGCTGCTCTGTTGACAAGAACCCCCACTTCATTACACCTTAAATATCCTAGGAAAGAGAAAAATGGATAAAGAAGTTGTGGTCCTCATGTACAATGGAATATCACTCAGCCATGAAATCCACGTCATAAGGCTAGTAGCAGCACGATGAGTGGATTTAGGTACGACGATTCTAAGTGAAATAAGTCACACAGAAAAAGACACTTATCATAAGATATCACTTCTAGAGGGAATGTAAAAACCGCTACACTGGAACAGAATTACAAAACAGAACAGAGTCACACGTTTAGAAAACACACTATGGCTGCTGAACGGGAAAGGTGAGGTGGGGTGATGCATAAAACAAGGGTTTCAAATTAGCTCAGATACCGTTCCATAAACCCAATATGTAAGAGACAAGACCTATTCCTTTTTCAGTGAACTGGACTCAACACCCCCTATTCACCGCACAAGAATATATCTGACTAGTAAGAATCTTCAAACCTATGTATTGATATCTCTCTGTAAGTGAGTCAAGGGGGTGTAAAGCGGCATAAACACAGCCGTGAAAAGCAGCTAAACCCCATTATAAAAATAAATTACTTTTCAAAACCCGTGAAACAAAGGCAGTGAAAGAGAGAGAAATTCTTACAAAATTCGTTCAGGGGCTGTGATGCAACCTGGATTGACCATATCTAGACCCACAGCTGATTGAGACATAAGGGTGGACACTCTTGGGGCTGAGAGGTTCGGTGAGGTTGGGTGAGCCAACGCAGACCCTTTCAAGTAATACTGCATGGTACCCATCCCATGGGTCCCAAATCTCCAGGTTCAAGGGCATCTTCCTACGTCGAAAACAGGCATGAGAAAGCCAGAAGATGGTACACCGTGTGATCGGGAAAGGTTTCTAAAACGCACCTCATTTCTCATCTCCTTTGCTCGGGTTCGCCATTCCAGCCGATTTACTAGCCATCTCCCTCCTTGGAGAATCAGCACCTTTAACCTCCTGTTCCGTACAGGTTGCAATTTGTCCTGAGGATGAACGGGAAGAGGGGGAACCAATGAGAGACTAGCTCTAGGTGTTGGGACAGGCACAGGTCACTCTATTTTCCCATCAGGAAGAAGAATTAAGCACAAGCTCAGCCTGCCCCCCAGAACGAGAAGAGGGCCTGAAGCAATCCTGCGCTTTTGCGGCCAGCTCCCAAAAAAGCGAGTTGAAAAATGGAGCTCAGGGGCACTGCAATTCACAAACCTGCAGAGTTTTAAATGATACCTCTCGTCCACAAATATATTAAGGGAAGGCAACGAAGAGGCTTTGAAAGCAAGGCAGAATTGCAGGAAACAGATTTCAGGAGGTAGATTCGAATCGCCTTGAAAGCACATGAAAAGCGGCAAAACGTGGACAATGATGCCCTTGGCCAAAAAGGGCGTATGCGTTTTTTCCTGAATATATTCAGGAAAAAACGCATACGCCCTTTTTGGCCAACCAAGCAACCTGGAAAGGCCAATCAGCGCTCCAAAGAAGTCTCGCTTCCCAGCGGGCAAAAGGGCCATGCGGAAAAAAGTGTCCAAACCAGAAATGCAGGACCGGCCATGGAGAAATGGGAGCCTTGCTACGCTGATGGGTGGGATGTAAATTGCCAACAGCCACTCTGGAGAAGTGTACGGTGTGTCCTGAAACATCTAAAAAACACAGCTTGGAGAGCATAGGGCACTTCCACTCATGGGCGTATAAATTGGGAAAACTAAAAATCAGCAAGACACAGGCACCCCAAAGTTTAGGGCTGCTCTGTTGACAAGAACCCCCACTTCATTACACCTTAAATATCCTAGGAAAGCGAAAAATGGATAAAGAAGTGGTGGTCCTCATGTACAATGGAATATCACTCAGCCATGAAATCCACGTCATAAGGCTAGTAGCAGCACGATGAGTGGATTTAGGTACGACGATTGTAAGTGAAATAAGTCACACAGAAAAAGACACTTATCATAAGATATCACTTCTAGAGGGAATGTAAAAACCGCTACACTTGAACTGAATTACAAAACAGAACAGAGTCACACGTTTAGAAAACACACTATGGCTGCTGAACGGGAAAGGTGAGGTGGGGTGATGCATAAAACAAGGGTTTCAAATTAGCTCCGATATCGTTCCATAAACCCAATATGTAAGAGTCAAGACCTATTCCTTTTTCAGTGAACTGGACTCAACACCCCCTATTCACCGCACAAGAATATATCTGACTAGGAAGAATCTTCAAACCTATGTATTGATATCTCTCTGTAAGTGAGTCAAGGGGGTGTAAAGCAGCATAAACACAGCCCTGAAAAGCAGCTAAACCCCATTATAAAAATAAATTACTTTTCAAAACCCGTGAGACAAAGACAGTGAAAGAGAGAGAAATTCTTACAAAATTCGTTCAGGGGCTGTGATGCAACCTGGATTGACCATATCTAGACCCACAGCTGATTGAGACATAAGGGTGGACACTCTTGGGGCTGAGAGGTTCGGTGAGGTTGGGTGAGCCAACGCAGACCCTTTCAAGTAATACTGCCTGGTACCCATCCCATGGGTCCCAAATCTCCAGGTTCAAGGGCATCTTCCTACGTCGAAAACAGGCATGAGAAACCCAGAAGATGGTACACCGTGTGATCGGGAAAGGTTTCTAAAACGCACCTCATTTCTCATCTCCTTTGCTCGGGTTCGCCATTCCAGCCGATTTACTAGCCATCTCCCTCCTTGGAGAATCAGCACCTTTAACCTCCTGTTCCGTACAGGTTGCAATTTGTCCTGAGGATGAACGGGAAGAGGGGGAACCAATGAGAGACTAGCTCTAGGTGTTGGGACAGGCACAGGTCACTCTATTTTCCCATCAGGAAGAAGAATTAAGCACAAGCTCAGCCTGCCCCCCAGAACCAGAAGAGGGCCTGAAGCAATCCTGCGCTTTTGCGGCCAGCTCCCAAAAAAGCGAGTTGAAAAATGGAGCTCAGGGGCACTGCAATTCACAAACCTGCAGAGTTTTAAATGATACCTCTCGTCCACAAATATATTAAGGGAAGGCAACGAAGAGGCTTTGAAAGCAAGGCAGAATTGCAGGAAACAGATTTCAGGAGGTAGATTCGAATCGCCTTGAAAGCACATGAAAAGCGGCAAAACGTGGACAATGATGCCCTTGGCCAAAAAGGGCGTATGCGTTTTTTCCTGAATATATTCAGGAAAAAACGCATACGCCCTTTTTGTCCAACCAAGCAACCTGGAAAGGCCAATCAGCGCTCCAAAGAAGTCTCGCTTCCCAGCGGGCAAAAGGGCCATGCGGAAAAAAGTGTCCAAACCAGAAATGCAGGACCGGCCATGGAGAAATGGGAGCCTTGCTACGCTGATGGGTGGGATGTAAATTGCCAACAGCCACTCTGGAGAAGTGTACGGTGTGTTCTGAAACATCTAAAAAACACAGCTTGGAGAGCATAGGGCACTTCCACTCATGGGCGTATAAATTCGGAAAACTAAAAATCAGCAAGACACAGGCACCCCAAAGTTTAGGGCTGCTCTGTTGACAAGAACCCCCACTTCATTACACCTTAAATATCCTAGGAAAGAGAAAAATGGATAAAGAAGTTGGGGTCCTCATGTACAATGGAATATCACTCAGCCATGAAATCAACGTGATAAGGCTAGTAGCAGCACGATGAGTGGATTTAGGTACGACGATTCTAAGTGAAATAAGTCACACAGAAAAAGACACTTATCATAAGATATCACTTCTAGAGGGAATGTAAAAACCGCTACACTTGAACTGAATTACAAAACAGAACAGAGTCACACGTTTAGGAAACACACTACGGCTGCTGAACGGGAAAGGTGAGGTGGGTGATGCATAAAACAAGGGTTTCAAATTAGCTCAGATACCGTTCCATAAACCCAATATGTAAGAGACAAGACCTATGCCTTTTTCAGTGAACTGGACTCAACACCCCCTATTCACCGCACAAGAATATATCTGACTAGTAAGAATCTTCAAACCTATGTATTGATATCTCTCTGTAAGTGAGTCAAGGGGGTGTAAAGCGGCATAAACACAGCCGTGAAAAGCAGCTAAACCCCATTATAAAAATAAATTACTTTTCAAAACCCGTGAAACAAAGGCAGTGAAAGAGAGAGAAATTCTTACAAAATTTGTTCAGGGGCTGTGATGCAACCTGGATTGACCATATCTAGACCCACAGCTGATTGAGACATAAGGGTGGACACTCTTGGGGCTGAGAGGTTCGGTGAGGTTGGGTGAGCCAACGCAGACCCTTTCAAGTAATACTGCATGGTACCCATCCCATGGGTCCCAAATCTCCAGGTTCAAGGGCATCTTCCTACGTCGAAAACAGGCATGAGAAACCCAGAAGATGGTACACCGTGTGATCGGGAAAGGTTTCTAAAACGCACCTCATTTCTCATCTCCTTTGCTCGGGTTCGCCATTCCAGCTGATTTACTAGCCATCTCCCTCCTTGGAGAATCAGCACCTTTAACCTCCTGTTCCGTACAGGTTGCAATTTGTCCTGAGGATGAACGGGAAGAGGGGGAACCAATGAGAGACTAGCTCTAGGTGTTGGGACAGGCACAGGTCACTCTATTTTCCCATCAGGAAGAAGAATTAAGCACAAGCTCAGCCTGCCCCCCAGAACCAGAAGAGGGCCTGAAGCAATCCTGCGCTTTTGCGGCCAGCTCCCAAAAAAGCGAGTTGAAAAATGGAGCTCAGGGGCACTGCAATTCACAACCCTGCAGAGTTTTAAATGATACCTCTCGTCCACAAATATATTAAGGGAAGGCAACGAAGAGGCTTTGAAAGCAAGGCAGAATTGCAGGAAACAGATTTCATGAGGTAGATTCGAATCGCCTTGAAAGCACATGAAAAGCGGCAAAACGTGGACAATGATGCCCTTGGCCAAAAAGGGCGTATGCGTTTTTTCCTGAATATATTCAGGAAAAAACGCATACGCCCTTTTTGGCCAACCAAGCAACCTGGAAAGGCCAATCAGCGCTCCAAAGAAGTCTCGCTTCCCAGCGGGCAAAAGGGCCATGCGGAAAAAAGTGTCCAAACCAGAAATGCAGGACCGGCCATGGAGAAATGGGAGCCTTGCTACGCTGATGGGTGGGATGTAAATTGCCAACAGCCACTCTGGAGAAGTGTACGGTGTGTCCTGAAACATCTAAAAAACACAGCTTGGAGAGCATAGGGCACTTCCACTCATGGGCGTATAAATTGGGAAAACTAAAAATCAGCAAGACACAGGCACCCCAAAGTTTAGGGCTGCTCTGTTGACAAGAACCCCCACTTCATTACACCTTAAATATCCTAGGAAAGAGAAAAATGGATAAAGAAGTGGTGGTCCTCATGTACAATGGAATATCACTCAGCCATGAAATCCACGTCATAAGGCTAGTAGCAGCACGATGAGTGGATTTAGGTACGACGATTCTAAGTGAAATAAGTCACACAGAAAAAGACACTTATCATAAGATATCACTTCTAGAGGGAATGTAAAAACCGCTACACTGGAACAGAATTACAAAACAGAACAGAGTCACACGTTTAGAAAACACACTATGGCTGCTGAACGGGAAAGGTGAGGTGGGGTGATGCATAAAACAAGGGTTTCAAATTAGCTCCGATACCGTTCCATAAACCCAATATGTAAGAGACAAGACCTATTCCTTTTTCAGTGAACTGGACTCAACACCCCCTATTCACCGCACAAGAATATATCTGACTAGTAAGAATCTTCAAACCTATGTATTGATACCTCTCTGTAAGTGAGTCAAGGGGGTGTAAAGCGGCATAAACACAGCCGTGAAAAGCAGCTAAACCCCATTATAAAAATAAATTACTTTTCAAAACCCGTGAAACAAAGGCAGTGAAAGAGAGAGAAATTCTTACAAAATTCGTTCAGGGGCTGTGATGCAACCTGGATTGACCATATCTAGACCCACAGCTGATTGAGACATAAGGGTGGACACTCTTGGGGCTGAGAGGTTCGGTGAGGTTGGGTGAGCCAACGCAGACCCTTTCAAGTAATACTGCATGGTACCCATCCCATGGGTCCCAAATCTCCAGGTTCAAGGGCATCTTCCTACGTCGAAAACAGGCATGAGAAAGCCAGAAGATGGTACACCGTGTGATCGGGAAAGGTTTCTAAAACGCACCTCATTTCTCATCTCCTTTGCTCGGGTTCGCCATTCCAGCCGATTTACTAGCCATCTCCCTCCTTGGAGAATCAGCACCTTTAACCTCCTGTTCCGTACAGGTTGCAATTTGTCCTGAGGATGAACGGGAAGAGGGGGAACCAATGAGAGACTAGCTCTAGGTGTTGGGACAGGCACAGGTCACTCTATTTTCCCATCAGGAAGAAGAATTAAGCACAAGCTCAGCCTGCCCCCCAGAACCAGAAGAGGGCCTGAAGCAATCCTGCGCTTTTGCGGCCAGCTCCCAAAAAAGCGAGTTGAAAAATGGAGCTCAGGGGCACTGCAATTCACAAACCTGCAGAGTTTTAAATGATACCTCTCGTCCACAAATATATTAAGGGAAGGCAACGAAGAGGCTTTGAAAGCAAGGCAGAATTGCAGGAAACAGATTTCAGGAGGTAGATTCGAATCGCCTTGAAAGCACATGAAAAGCGGCAAAACGTGGACAATGATGCCCTTGGCCAAAAAGGGCGTATGCGTTTTTTCCTGAATATATTCAGGAAAAAACGCATACGCCCTTTTTGGCCAACCAAGCAACCTGGAAAGGCCAATCAGCGCTCCAAAGAAGTCTCGCTTCCCAGCGGGCAAAAGGGCCATGCGGAAAAAAGTGTCCAAACCAGAAATGCAGGACCGGCCATGGAGAAATGGGAGCCTTGCTACGCTGATGGGTGGGATGTAAATTGCCAACAGCCACTCTGGAGAAGTGTACGGTGTGTCCTGAAACATCTAAAAAACACAGCTTGGAGAGCATAGGGCACTTCCACTCATGGGCGTATAAATTGGGAAAACTAAAAATCAGCAAGACACAGGCACCCCAAAGTTTAGGGCTGCTCTGTTGACAAGAACCCCCACTTCATTACACCTTAAATATCCTAGGAAAGAGAAAAATGGATAAAGAAGTGGTGGTCCTCATGTACAATGGAATATCACTCAGCCATGAAATCCACGTCATAAGGCTAGTAGCAGCACGATGAGTGGATTTAGGTACGACGATTCTAAGTGAAATAAGTCACACAGAAAAAGACACTTATCATAAGATATCACTTCTAGAGGGAATGTAAAAACCGCTACACTGGAACAGAATTACAAAACAGAACAGAGTCACACGTTTAGAAAACACACTATGGCTGCTGAACGGGAAAGGTGAGGTGGGGTGATGCATAAAACAAGGGTTTCAAATTAGCTCCGATACCGTTCCATAAACCCAATATGTAAGAGACAAGACCTATTCCTTTTTCAGTGAACTGGACTCAACACCCCCTATTCACCGCACAAGAATATATCTGACTAGTAAGAATCTTCAAACCTATGTATTGATATCTCTCTGTAAGTGAGTCAAGGGGGTGTAAAGCGGCATAAACACAGCCGTGAAAAGCAGCTAAACCCCATTATAAAAATAAATTACTTTTCAAAACCCGTGAAACAAAGGCAGTGAAAGAGAGAGAAATTCTTACAAAATTCGTTCAGGGGCTGTGATGCAACCTGGATTGACCATATCTAGACCCACAGCTGATTGAGACATAAGGGTGGACACTCTTGGGGCTGAGAGGTTCGGTGAGGTTGGGTGAGCCAACGCAGACCCTTTCAAGTAATACTGCATGGTACCCATCCCATGGGTCCCAAATCTCCAGGTTCAAGGGCATCTTCCTACGTCGAAAACAGGCATGAGAAAGCCAGAAGATGGTACACCGTGTGATCGGGAAAGGTTTCTAAAACGCACCTCATTTCTCATCTCCTTTGCTCGGGTTCGCCATTCCAGCCGATTTACTAGCCATCTCCCTCCTTGGAGAATCAGCACCTTTAACCTCCTGTTCCGTACAGGTTGCAATTTGTCCTGAGGATGAACGGGAAGAGGGGGAACCAATGAGAGACTAGCTCTAGGTGTTGGGACAGGCACAGGTCACTCTATTTTCCCATCAGGAAGAAGAATTAAGCACAAGCTCAGCCTGCCCCCCAGAACCAGAAGAGGGCCTGAAGCAATCCTGCGCTTTTGCGGCCAGCTCCCAAAAAAGCGAGTTGAAAAATGGAGCTCAGGGGCACTGCAATTCACAAACCTGCAGAGTTTTAAATGATACCTCTCGTCCACAAATATATTAAGGGAAGGCAACGAAGAGGCTTTGAAAGCAAGGCAGAATTGCAGGAAACAGATTTCAGGAGGTAGATTCGAATCGCCTTGAAAGCACATGAAAAGCGGCAAAACGTGGACAATGATGCCCTTGGCCAAAAAGGGCGTATGCGTTTTTTCCTGAATATATTCAGGAAAAAACGCATACGCCCTTTTTGGCCAACCAAGCAACCTGGAAAGGCCAATCAGCGCTCCAAAGAAGTCTCGCTTCCCAGCGGGCAAAAGGGCCATGCGGAAAAAAGTGTCCAAACCAGAAATGCAGGACCGGCCATGGAGAAATGGGAGCCTTGCTACGCTGATGGGTGGGATGTAAATTGCCAACAGCCCACTCTGGAGAAGTGTACGGTGTGTCCTGAAACATCTAAAAAACACAGCTTGGAGAGCATAGGGCACTTCCACTCATGGGCGTATAAATTGGAAACTAAAAATCAGCAAGACACAGGCACCCAAAGTTTAGGGCTGCTCTGTTGACAAGAACCCCCACTTCATTACACCTTAAATATCCTAGGAAAGAGAAAAAATGGATAAAGAAGTGGTGGTCCTCATGTACAATGGAATATCACTCAGCCATGAAATCCACGTCATAAGGCTAGTAGCAGCACGATGAGTGGATTTAGGTACGACGATTCTAAGTGAAATAAGTCACACAGAAAAAGACACTTATCATAAGATATCACTTCTAGAGGGAATGTAAAAACCGCTACACTGGAACAGAATTACAAAACAGAACAGAGTCACACGTTTAGAAAACACACTATGGCTGCTGAACGGGAAAGGTGAGGTGGGGTGATGCATAAAACAAGGGTTTCAAATTAGCTCCGATACCGTTCCATAACCCAATATGTAAGAGACAAGACCTATTCCTTTTTCAGTGAACTGGACTCAACACCCCCTATTCACCGCACAAGAATATATCTGACTAGTAAGAATCTTCAAACCTATGTATTGATACCTCTCTGTAAGTGAGTCAAGGGGGTGTAAAAGCGGCATAAACACAGCCGTGAAAAGCAGCTAAACCCCATTATAAAAATAAATTACTTTTCAAAACCCGTGAAACAAAGGCAGTGAAAGAGAGAGAAATTCTTACAAAATTCGTTCAGGGCTGTGATGCAACCTGGATTGACCATATCTAGACCCACAGTGATTGAGACATAAGGGTGGACACTCTTGGGGCTGAGAGGTTCGGTGAGGTTGGGGTGAGCCAACGCAGACCCTTTCAAGTAATACTGCATGGTACCCATCCCATGGGGTCCCAAATCTCCAGGTTCAAGGGCATCTTCCTACGTCGAAAACAGGCATGAGAAAGCCAGAAGATGGTACACCGTGTGATCGGGAAAGGTTTCTAAAACGCACCTCATTTCTCATCTCCTTTGCTCGGGTTCGCCATTCCAGCCGATTTACTAGCCATCTCCCTCCTTGGAGAATCAGCACCTTTAACCTCCTGTTCCGTACAGGTTGCAATTTGTCCTGAGGATGAACGGGAAGAGGGGGAACCAATGAGAGACTAGCTCTAGGTGTTGGGACAGGCACAGGTCACTCTATTTTCCCATCAGGAAGAAGAATTAAGCACAAGCTCAGCCTGCCCCCCCAGAACCAGAAGAGGGCCTGAAGCAATCCTGCGCTTTTGCGGCCAGCTCCCAAAAAAGCGAGTTGAAAAATGGAGCTCAGGGGCACTGCAATTCACTAAACCTGCAGAGTTTTAAATGATACCTCTCGTACCACAAATATATTAAGGGAAGGCAACGAAGAGGCTTTGAAAGCAAGGCAGAATTGCAGGAAACAGATTTCAGGAGGTAGATTCGAATCGCCTTGAAAGCATCATGAAAAGCGGCAAAACGTGGACAATGATGCCCTTGGCCAAAAAAGGGCGTATGCGTTTTTTCCTGAATATATTCAGGAAAAAACGCATACGCCCTTTTTGGCCAACCAAGCAACCTGGAAAGGCCAATCAGCGCTCCAAAGAAGTCTCGCTTCCCAGCGGGCAAAAAGGGCCATGCGGAAAAAAGTGTCCAAACCAGAAATGCAGGACCGGCCATGGAGAAAATGGGAGCCTTGCTACGCTGATGGGTGGGATGTAAATTGCCAACAGCCACTCTGGAGAAGTGTACGGTGTGTTCTGAAACATCTAAAAAACACAGCTTGGAGAGCATAGGGCACTTCCACTCATGGGCGTATAAATTGGGAAAACTAAAAATCAGCAAGACACAGGCACCCCAAAGTTTAGGGCTGCTCTGTTGACAAGAACCCCCACTTCATTACACCTTAAATATCCTAGGAAAGAGAAAAATGGATAAAGAAGTGGTGGTCCTCATGTACAATGGGAATATCACTCAGCCATGAAATCCACGTCATAAGGCTAGTAGCAGCACGATGAGTGGATTTAGGTACGACGATTCTAAGTGAAAATAAGTCACACAGAAAAAGACACTTATCGTAAGATATCACTTAGAGAGGGAATGTAAAAACCGCTACACTTGAACTGAATTACAAAACAGAACAGAGTCACACGTTAGAAAACACACTATGGCTGCTGAACGGGAAAGGTGAGGTGGGGTGATGCATAAAACAAGGGTTTCAAATTAGCTCCGATACCGTTCCATAAACCCAATATGTAAGAGACAAGACCTATTCCTTTTCAGTGACTGGACTCACACCCCCTATTCACCGCACAAGAATATATCTGACTAGTAAGAATCTTCAAACCTATGTATTGATATCTCTCTGTAAGTGAGTCAAGGGGGTGTAAAGCGGCATAAACACAGCCGTGAAAAGCAGCTAAACCCCATTATAAAAATAATTACTTTTCAAAAACCCGTGAAACAAAGACAGTGAAAGAGAGAGAAATTCTTCCAAAATTCGTTCAGGGGCTGTGATGCAACCTGGATTGACCATATCTAGACCCACAGCTGATTGAGACATAAGGGTGGACACTCTTGGGGCTGAGAGGTTCGGTGAGGTTGGGTGAGCCAACGCAGACCCTTTCAAGTAATACTGCATGGTACCCATCCCATGGGTCCCAATCTCCAGGTTCAAGGGCATCTTCCTACGTCGAAAACAGGCATGAGAAACCCAGAAGATGGTACACCGTGTGATCGGGAAAGGTTTCTAAACGCACCTCATTTCTCATCTCCTTTGCTCGGGTTCGCCATTCCAGCCGATTTACTAGCCATCTCCCTCCTTGGAGAATCAGCACCTTTAACCTCCTGTTCCGTACAGGTTGCAATTTGTCCTCGAGGAATGAACGGAAGAGGGGGAACCAATGAGAGACTAGCTCTAGGTGTTGGACAGGCACAGGTCACTCTATTTTCCCATCAGGAAGAAGAATTAAGCACAAGCTCAGCCTGCCCCCCAGAACCAGAAGAGGGCCTGAAGCAATCCTGCGCTTTTGCGGCCAGCTCCCAAAAAAGCGAGTTGAAAAAATGGAGCTCAGGGGCACTGCAATTCACAAACCTGCAGAGTTTTAAATGATACCTCTCGTCCACAAATATTAAGGGAAGGGCAACGAAGAGGCTTTGAAAGCAAGGCAGAATTGCAGGAACAGATTTCAGGAGGTAGATTCGAATCGCCTTGAAAGCACATGAAAAGCGGCAAAACGTGGACAATGATGCCCTTGGCCAAAAAGGGCGTATGCGTTTTTTCCTGAATATATTCAGGAAAAAACGCAATACGCCCTTTTTGGCCAACCAAAGCAACCTGGAAAGGCCAATCAGCGCTCCAAAGAAGTCTCGCTTCCCAGCGGGCAAAAGGGCCATGCGGAAAAAAGTGTCCAAAACCAGAAATGCAGGACCGGCCATGGAGAAATGGGAGCCTTGCTACGCTGATGGGTGGGATGTAAATTGCCAACAGCCACTCTGGAGAAGTGTACGGTGTGTTCTGAAACATCTAAAAAACACAGCTTGGAGAGCATAGGGCACTTCCACTCATGGGCGTATAAATAGGGAAAACTAAAAAATCAGCAAGACACAGGCACCCAAAGTTTAGGGCTGCTCTGTTGACAAGAACCCCCACTTCATTACACCTTAAATATCCTAGGAAAGCGAAAATGGATAAAGAAGTGGTTGTCCTCATGTACAATGGAATATCACTCAGCCATGAAATCCACGTCATAAGGCTAGTAGCAGCACGATGAGTGGATTTAGGTACGAACGATTCTAAGTGAAATAAGTCACACAGAAAAAGACACTTATCGTAAGATATCACTTAGAGAGGGAATGTAAAAACCGCTACACTTGAACTGAATTACAAAACAGAACAGAGTCACACTGTTTAGAAAACACACTATGGCTGCTGAACGGGAAAGGTGAGGTGGGGTGATGCATAAAACAAAGGGTTTCAAATTAGCTCCGATACCGTTCCAGTAACCAATATGTAAGAGACAGAGACTATTCCTTTTCAGTGAACTGGACTCAACACCCCCTATTCACCGCAACAACAATATATCTGACTAGTAAGAATCTTCAAACCTATGTATTGATATCTCTCTGTAAGTGAGTCAAGGGGGTGTAAAGCGGCATAAACACAGCCGTGAAAAGAAGCTAAACCCCATTATAAAAATAAATTACTTTTCAAAACCCGTGAAACAAAGACAGTGAAAGAGAGAGAAATTCTTCCAAAAATTCGTTCAGGGGCTGTGATGCAACCTGGATTGACCATATTCTAGACCCACAGCTGATTGAGACATAAGGGTGGACACTCTTGGGGCTGAGAGGTTCGGTGAGGTTGGGTGAGCCAACGCAGACCCTTTCAAGTAATACTGCAATGGTACCCATCCCATGGGGTCCCAAATCTCCAGGTTCAAGGGCATCTTTCCTACGTCGAAAACAGGCATGAAGAAACCCAGAAGATGGTACACCGTGTGATCGGGAAAGGTTTCTAAAACGCACCTCATTTCTCATCTCCTTTGCTCGGGTTTCGCCATTCCAAGCCGATTTACTAGCCATCTCCCTCCTTGGAGAATCAGCACCTTTAACCTCCTGTTCCGTACAGGTTGCAATTTGTCCCTGAGGATGAACGGGAAGAGGGGGAACCAATGAGAGACTAGCTCTAGGTGTTGGGACAGGCACAGGTCACTCTATTTTCCCATCAGGAAGAAGAATTAAGCACAAGCTCAGCCTGCCCCCCAGAACCAGAAGAGGGCCTGAAGCAATCCTGCGCTTTTGCGGCCAGCTCCCAAAAAAGCGAGTTGAAAAATGGAGCTCAGGGGCACTGCAATTCACAAACCTGCAGAGTTTTAAATGATACCTCTCGTCCACAAATATATTAAGGGAAGGCAAACGAAGAGGCTTTGAAAGCAAGGCAGAATTGCAGGAAACAGATTTCAGGAGGTAGATTCGAATCGCCTTGAAAGCACATGAAAAGCGGCAAAACGTGGACAATGATGCCCTTGAGCCAAAAAGGGCGTATGCGTTTTTTTCCTGAATATATTCAGGAAAAAACGCATACGCCCTTTTTGGCCAACCAAGCAACCTGGAAAGGCCCAATCAGCGCTCAAAGAAGTCTCGCTTCCCAGCGGCAAAAGGGCCATGCGGAAAAAAGTGTCCAAACCAGAAATGCAGGACAGGCCCATGGAGAAATGGGGAGCCTTGCTACGCTGATGGGTGGGATGTAAATTGCCAACAGCCACTCTGGAGAAGTGTACGGTGTGTTTCTGAAACATCTAAAAAACACAGCTTGGAGAGCATAGGGCACTTCCACTCATGGGCGTATAAATTGGGAAAAACTAAAAATCAGCAAGACACAGGCACCCCAAAGTTTAGGGCTGCTCTGTTGACAATAACCCCCACTTCATTACACCTTAAATATCCTAGAAAGAGAAAAATGGATAAAGAAGTGGTGGTCCTCATGTACAATGGAATATCACTCAGCCATGAAATCCACGTCATAAGGCTAGTAGCAGCACGATGAGTGGATTTAGGTACGACGATTCTAAGTGAAATAAGTCACACAGAAAAAGACACTTATCATAAGATATCACTTCTAGAGGGAATGTAAAAACCGCTACACTTGAACTGAATTACAAAACAGAACAGAGTCACACGTTTAGGAAAACACACTACGGCTGCTGAACGGGAAAGGTGAGGTGGGGTGATGCATAAAACAAGGG